>NW_026068015.1:174081-213669 GCF_014885135.2 Alexandromys fortis
AGAGGAGAGGAGAGGAGAGGAGAGGAGAGGAGAGGAGAGGAGAGGAGAGGAGAGGAGAGGAGAAGAGAGGAGAAGAGAGGAGAAGAGAGGAGAAGAGAGGAGAAGAGAGGAGAAGAGAAGGCAGGCAGAGATTTAGAAAACATCAGGTCCAGAGTTCAGACCTTGACACTGCAAGGGTGGACTCACATCCTTAGCTTCAGTGGAATTGCTCCTAAGAAGAATTATAGATGCAAACCCTGGAGAAGAAGTGACACTTTGAGCACTTTTTCCTGGATGGTGCAAATGATTGTTTCGAGCAGAGAATTTGATTGGAAGATACATGTTATATTTGTTTGCTCTTCAACTACTGATCAAGAAACCATGCTAAGTAAGATATCACAATGAAAAATAAGAAATTTTATATTTACTTGTGTGTTTAAAGGCATTTGTGAATAAAGAAATTTTGTGAACAAAATACATTGCTGTTTCTGAGAAAAAGAAATCTCTACTCATATCAAAACACCCTGACTTAACCCTCCCCTACCCAGGGAATAATCCCACATAGTGGACTGAAGGTGAACCTCTGCTACCTGTAATGATTCCCTTCCTCATTTCCATCTCCCTTGTATATTAGACAACAGATCAGTGACTAGGGAGGAATACTAATTTGAATCTCATTAGTTTACTGAAAGGATTGCTTAGAATTAGTTTCTGCATGAAGACATGCACTAAAAGATGATCATTTATTGCTTATAGATTATTTGTAGAACATTTTGAAAAATACCTGAAAACACACACAGGGGAAAAAAATTAAAGGTATTTTCCCCAAAGCATAGCATTATGTATCTAGTGTTTGATAGCTTTTTTTAAGCCATGGAAACAAACTGAGAGTTAAAAGAAAAAGCAAGAAAAAAAAACATTGGTGAAATCTGTTATTTTCCTGCATTTTATATCTATGTGCCTGACCACTGAAGAGATAGAATAGATAATTATATTCATAACTGCAAGAATGAGAATCTTGGCATGGTTTGGAAATTGATAATTAACAGTCAATCAAAAAGGCTAGAAAAGCTTAATGCTGACATTGTCATTAAAATGAGGACGATTTCATGGATCAGATGAGAAAAGAGACTTTGATCATCGAGTCTGTGGGTTTCTGTAGATTAATAGCTCAGAAGGCTGTGTGACCTCTTCTCCTTGTCAACTAATTGCCAGCGATCAAACAATTTTAGCATTAAATGCAGCTTATTTAAAACAAACCGGGTGTTCTTTTTCCAGATTTCTACATTCTGATCTTGAAGTCTTGAAAAATCTTCTCTCTTGGTAGAACACTTTTTGCTTTGTTTTGTTTTGTCTTGTGGTGTTTATAATCTTTAAAATTCATGCATTGTATTTTAGTTGTATTATACTTTTTCTCTTATGCCCCCCCCCAGATCCCTGTTCCTTCCCCACTCAATTTTCTATTATTTCTCTATTATAAAAACATGGCCCACTTTCTTCTCCAGGGCCAAGCCCAGTGAGTCTCTCTGAGCTGTCATGCCATATCTTCTCCCTAACTGCAAATCTAATCTGAGTTCCAAATACAGTGCTTAGATCTAATCAGGCCGCTCCTACTGATACCACAACCACTAGGCTTCAGCCAGGACTGGCTCTACCTGTCACCACCTAAAGGTACCTTTTGCTCCTCATCCAATCTGGATATGCACCTTGCTTTTTCAAGTGTGTCTCCCTGACACTCCCCATCCCAGAACCTTCCAAACCTTCCAGATCTAGCCTAAGTCCCATAATCAATGTCCAGACATACTCTGAACAAACCATACCTGTGCCCCCATTAATCTCTAGGCTTCTGCCAGGGCCTTTCTTCCCGAACTCCCAGCCCACTGGCCCCTCCCACAGAATACCCAACCTTTCCACACTGCAGACCTATTCCTACACTCCAGGTTTGGATTTTGTCATGATATAAAATCCTTTTTAATGAATGTCTTATTTGCTACACTTGAGACACAGGGTCCAAAGGTACCCTGCAACTGACATGAATGTCCCCTCCCTGAGGACTAGCTTTCATGATACCAGGAGACACCATGCAAACTTCCACAGGAGGGAAGCCACCAAAAATCTTACCCAGCTATGAAGACTACAAACCACAACAGTGACTAACATGGTCTGAGAACCCAGTAGTGGCATGCGGTGTTTGTTGCAGCCCACAGCTTTCTTCTTGGACTTAATACTTCCACTGAACAAGACTGAAATGAAAACAGGTACTGGAAACCTAGCAAAATATTCAGTGCTAGTGAATTCATGACTCTTAGAGGAGAACCTCCATCTACCACTTTGCTAAACCAGCATAAACCATGGATTTTAGTTAAGTGTATCCATAGTTAAGAGTCATCTTCACTGATCATAAAGGAAACTTCTCTATGAAACAGACTAAGACCTTTACAGAAAACAACAGCAATCAAAGTTCAGAGTTATAGAGTTCTGTCCTAGCAGATACATCTACAAAACAACCTTGTACTTAAGGCTCAGGGAACATTGTGGACAAAGGGATAGAGCAGTTAGAACATCCAGAGTATCTGGCAGTTTTTTATAAGACTATTTCTCCTCCCTCTGTCAAAACAATACACATAAAGTTACACCAGCATGGCTGCCTAAACATTAGCTGAAAATGAAAAACAATAAACAATATTAGTGGATAGGAGGAACCCAGGAGCCCTCATACCATACACAAAGGCCTACAGGCAACAGGGATGATGAGGGCAGAAGAAATAATTTTCCCCAGGGAAGAGCACACTAATTCTTTATCTAATGCCAAATGGTCAACCCAACACACAAGTAACATTAAATAGACTGAGCAGGTTATATTTAGGAATATATTTAGGATTAAATGCATACATATAGCAACAATTAATAAAAAAGAGACCGTGAATTTGAGAGAAAGCAAGAATGAGTATATAGGAGGGTTTGCAGGGTAGAAAGGGTAGGAAGAAAGTATATAATTATATAATAATCTCAAAAATAAAAAAAACACAAAGACAAATAAAATACACACACACACACACACACACACACACACACACACACACATCGAATCCCCAACAGAACAAGATCATGGAGTGTATTTTGTGTTAGTCAACTACTCTTAGTCATTAGGTCTGCTGTTGAGGTATGTTTAACATACCCAGTGATACTCTATTAGAGAAAGATGATTTTTCCTGTCCCAGAAGGTATCAGTTGCTAATAGTTTCTTGGTTAGGGGTAGGACTATATCTTTCAAAGCCAGTGGAAACTCATTTTCAATGGCCTTTCATGTCAAGTCCAAGGTCAGCCTTGTCAGCTAGCACCATTGTTTACATGTCAGATGTAACAATGGTCAGTAAAACAGAAATAAAGGCTTTGTTAATTATTAATTAAAAGAGATTAAAACAACCACTCTTTGGCTATAATGCTATGATTTCACAAATGAACAAGAAGGAAATCAATTAGGAAAGGTTTAATAATCCACTAGTGAAAACATGATAATACTGAACAAAGGTCTGAGAAGAAATGGTCATGAGTGATGATTTATGTGTAGTCTAAAGTCAAGCTGATTCTAAGTAGAGATGCTTGAAGGAGAATAGTAAGGCAATGGTTCCCTGCCCCTTGAGACTGAGACAGTATTTGGATGTGACTTGCATAGGAAGATGCCACGCTGGCTTTGGACCCTTTGCTGCTCTTGCACTGCTTTCATTCTCTTGCTAAGATTGACTATACTTGGCAAATAATAATTAATGGTGTGACAAATCCCTCCAAAGGTCACATCTCTAAACAAGCACTGTGAAGGTGGAGGCAGGAGGATTGAGAGGGTCAGGTGTCCAGGGTCATACTTGGCTACACAATGAGTGCATATACTCATTCAAGGGAAAGGGGAGCAAGCTATAGAGGAAAAGAAGAGTTTGGGTTTTCTTCAACCATCATCTCTCTCAGCTACTTGGGGATTCCTGCTTTCTTCTTATGATTACTATTATGCTTTTTTTTTTCCTTTTAGCATACAGGGAATGATACAGCAGTATATTCTCTCTCTCTCTCTCTCTCTCTCTCTCTCTCTCTCTCTCTCTCTCTCTCTCTCTCTCTCTTTCTCTCTCGTATTTGATTGTTTCTCATCATCCCCAGGCCCCAGGAATCATTCCCTAGCCACTCGCCTTAAATAGTGACAAGGCTGTGGACTCATGTCACAGTTTTGAGTCCTGACCCTGCCAGACAAGCCATCAAACATATTGTGATGCACCACGCATGACTTCCCAGGGCCGGGTTTAAGTCTACATTCCATTTCTCTAAAGGCACTACCTGGATAAGGGATGGATTTTTCTAAAATAAGACAGATGACTGGTTTTTAGGTTCCTACCACTCAAGTCCTCACTGAGGGCAAATGTCTGGTACTTGAGCAAAGACGTACTCTGAGTCTGAATGAAAATCAAAATGTCATGGTAACAAAGCAGTCAGTCCTCACTGTTGCAAAGAAAGAACGTCTATGAATGTGGGTGTTAAGATGTGGGCGGCTGTGGCAGCGAAGGCACTGCTGGTTAACAAAGAACACTGTCACATCACACTGCCGGAACAATGCTGGAGGAGGAGCACCATCTATGGAAGACATTTCCACGGCTTTCTCACAAACCTGCTTATTTGAGTGCTGAATTTTAGCTTTGGAAAATTAGAAATTTATACACTAAATGTGCTTAGGTACCTGTGTAGCTGAATTGAATGGTGTCAATTGATTGGTTTATAACAGTCACTAGATGGCAGTATCAGCCAGTTAGTGTATCATGATTTGGATTCAGAATGTTTAAATATAATCACAGGGGGAATCCAGAACAAGTGGAATTTAATTCATGGCAATATCATATAAAGACCAAATACTCAAATAATAGGCATTGATACAGGAGAAGAATGCCAGGTCAAAGACAGAACAGATCTATCTATGAGTTTGATTCTAGGATAGAAGGAACCTTAGAAATACTTATTCTAAAACAGAATTTAGGCTTATTGGAGCTGAGATTGCTATCAGATGGCACACTTAGTAACTATAAACAGTGACTATATATCCAGCCCTATCTGATATGGATGTGTTTTTAGAACCCCTAGACGACCTGGCAATATATAAACAGTACACAAAGCCCCAATTGTCTCTTTGCCAAAATCCCACTGTTTCTTAATTTCCCTACCTTGCTATATCAGTTTGCTATTTGGATTTCATTCTATAATAAGTTATTTAAACATTTTTATTACCTAAGAAAAATGTATACTTAGTTTCTTTTTTTCAAATAATAGTCTTTTAACTGAGGAATATATACAGAGAGGAGATTGGCTGCATGCTGCATGCTTAGTCTGCCAGCTCAGTTCAGCTCACCTACGAAATCCAAGGTTCATTTTAGGTGCTAGAAGGGAAAACGTGAATGGAGGCACTAAACAGCTTTTGATTCTGCTCAGAACTGAGGCAGGGAAAATCTGCAGTTGGCACTGTGTGGTGAGTGCTGCATTAACAGTGTGAAAAACCCATGCAAAGGAGCATAGAGGCCTGAGCGATTAATCCTGCCTGAGGCTGGGGCAGAGGGAATGGTGCTGAACTAGCAACATAAAAGACGGGGAAAAAAAATCAATGTCCTGATTCCTCTGAAGGCCTTTTACTCTGTCTTCCAGAAATATTGGAAACGGCAGCTTCTTGGGAAGCAGATGCAATAAGGTGTTTTTAAAAGACACATAGAGACTTGTACAATGGAAAATAATCTCTATGAAAGTTGCCTCGAGGAATGAAGTATACACTAGAAACATTAACTACAAATGAAATCTGATGATTTGAAATCCTTTGTGACCTCTCATAGAGATGACATCAGCATCCTATGCTTTACCTGATCTGAGACACAGCACACACTGAACTGAAATCTATAGATCACTGAGGAATGTACTTGTAAGAATTTCACCATTGAGTCCAGAGGGAAAATCCTCTACTACCAGCACTTCTTAGTTTCTGAGGTTTAAATTCTCACCCATAGTTTAGGTTCATGCTCCTGAAAGAGGTAAAAGCAGATAAAGAAGTGCTGCGTGCAGTTGGCCCTTCTGAATTGGCAAAATCATGTATGAGCTGGAGATATCATACTTCAAACAAACACTTGAGTCATTTTGTGATGAAAATATTGGGTTAGTGATTCTAATTTAGACTTTGTCACTAAAAGGCTGTGACATGAGCTTTTGACCTATCTGATGAAGTTACTAAATGCTGATATTTGCTTTGCTTAGAATTTGATCAGTAGGTATACAAGGTGATGAACCCAATACTTCACATCCTTCCTAGTGAGTCCCACTCAAAGCTGTGAGAGTAAGGTGTGTTTATTCTTATTGTATGGATGAGAAACTAAAAGGCAAAGGGGAAGTGACATTACTTGATGCATCAATGAACATGAAAACATAGAAATTTCTGTAAGACATAAAGAGAAATGTTTACAAGTGAATGTAAATGTTTATTAAATATTTTATTTCAGTTCACTGATGTGCTTGGAGATCTTCTAGGAAGAGTGTTTGCTGCCATGTTGTCATCTTCCACTCTGAGCTGTCCACATTTCCCTTTCATTTCCACTATTTCCTGCCAAGTTGCAAGACATTCTCTAAAGACCAGTTTATTGGAAGGTTTGCTTTTCCTTGAAGCACTCTGAGAACTAAGCTTTATTTTTATGACTCCCATAATACACATGAAGATTATAGCTTTAATATTTGTTATTTGCAATAAGGTTATTTATTTACTTAGTTATCACAAAGAAGAAAATGAAATAGAAAACTAATTACAATTACCCTATCTGTTCTTAATTGACAAAAGTCTCACAAGAATATGCTTAAAATCCTGGTGCTCAGAAAACTGTAGCTGTTTAGACATGGAAATTCTTAGCACAGGAATCAACAAGATGAAATGGGGTCATTCATTCTCCAACCACCTTCTTCCCCAAATGTACTTACTATTCAAGAAAAGAAAATTTCCTTAGTTTCTCTCTCTCTTTTTTTCCTTATTCTAGCCTTTCCTCTCTGTCTTTTTCTCTCTGTCTCTGTCTTATGGTTTCTCTCAATTTCTTTAAGTTTTAATTGGAAAATACTATATAGTTTATAAATGATAACATGTGGTCTCTACATTTATCATTCTTTTGAGGGAAAAAATAAGTTTTTTAAATTTTTTTCACTGTAGAAAGTACAACATTCTGTTTGGAAGTACCTCATTTCTTTGGCTGCCCAGATTGACTTATGTGTGCAAATGAAAAAATAGCCTAATATCTACAGTGACGAGGGCTTAAAAAGCTGAACATCTCTTTAACATGGATTCGTTAGCAAGTGCTTCTCATAAAAGTAGGAATCAGATAAAATGTCACTCTGAATAACTAGAACTCCATTAACCTGACTTTGAACTCTGCTCCCTTGGAGATAGGAGAATGTATTAGCTTGCAACAGGAGATAATCTTTCCCTTCTGTCTCATTTGGTAGTCACCCACCCCAGCTTTATTTGCTGTAAATCAGGAATCTCTGCTTAATGCGTTTTTCTGTCTCTTTTTACTTCTTGTCTATAGTGCTAAGTGTTGTGATACTGTATGTGTTTGTGTGTGCATGTGCGTGTGCGTGTGCGTGTGCGTGTGCGTGTGCGTGTGCGTGTGTGTGTGTGTGTGTGTACAGGCTCACTCCTGTTCTAGGCAGGACAATGCTGTTACATGCTAATGACTTTCTTAGCCACAGGGCATTATATTGCTGTAGCATCATATTCAAATTGAGTAATAATTTATACTTGACTAGCACTGGCAACAGTTATTGCTACTATTATGAATATAATGTGGAACTAGATCTTCCTTGTAACGCATTGCTTAATAAATTTTAAATATTATCCTATCAGATCTGACAGCAATACAGAAATGATGAATAAATGGCTGTTTGTCATTTTCATTAATAACTATGTTTTTTAAAAAGTCACTTTCTGAACACAAGAAGCACATGTTTTTTTTATCAAGTCTTAAAATCTTCCTTTTCTATATGACCACAGCCTTTACAACTGGCATAATGCTAGGATCCAAGAGACCATACTTAAGTTCCTTTATTCATTCCTTCCCTCTCTAGGTGAGACAGAACTGGCTATGAGAGGACCAGCTGCCTTCCTGGCTCCTCTAGCACTGTGCTTTGTTTCATAGTGACAGAGAAGATATGAACTAGTGCTGTTAGTCTCTGAGATCTCACAATGTGACCAGATTTTTAGCGACTTTACTCTCAGTGGGTTCTTTAATATCCTGACAACAGCTAAAACAGGCAAAGCACTTGATTAAGAAATCTCCCCTCTTAGCATGGCTTTGTAAAGCAGTTATCAATATTCTAGTTTTCTGGTTGGAAAAGTTTTTTTTTTACCTTTATTTATTTATTTATTAAAGATTTCTGTCTCTTCCCCACCGCCGCCTCCCCTTTCCCTCCCGCTCCCCCAATCAAGTTCCCCTCCCTCGTCAGTCCAAAGAGCAATCAGGGTTCTCTGCCCTGTGGGAAGTCCAAAGACCACCCTCCTCCAGTTTAAGCTGCTAGATTTTTCATGCTGAGACATCAAAAAGAGTAGAGCTGTGTACCTCACCTACAGATAGAAGACTGAATACAGAACACACCCACCCCAAGTTCTCCTTCAGTCCAAGGTCATTGAACACAATTTTATCCTGATATTTGCTTGGGGAGAGTAGATACCAATTTGAGCTTCTTGTCTTAGGTTACAGAATCTTGATTTAGTTCTGCCAACAGAATATTTGGGAGTGAAAATATCTATGAAAACATAGAGCTTGTTCCTTCATGAAGAAGAGAATGCCCTTGAAGAAAGCTACAGAAAGCTTCCAGCATTGATCCTTAATTATCTGAAGTTGCTACCTAAACCATGAAGACTGAATATAGTAAAGAACATTAGTAATGACACTACTAGGCAAAGGAAGACCAAGGAAAGTGAGAGTTAAAATATTTGCTCTATCTTTATAAAAGAGAACAAAGCACAAATCTGTATTTACATTATTTCATGCTGGATTTTGTATGTTTGAATTAAGTTATAAGCCAAAGAAAAGGTAATTTGAGAAATGGTATCTGCTGTAGGAAATTCTTCAGCCAGTAAGCTTTAAGCTACCAGCCCACTTGGGCGAGGCCTCTTATCCTATGAACTCTGGTGTAAAGCACACAATCCTTCTCTCTTTTGGCTGCTGGATTCTGTTGTTGTTCCCTGTTCAAGCAGAGGACTGTGATCTGTGAGTCTACCCCTAAATAAATAACCCTGTATTATACTCAATTCTGAGCTAGTGTTGGATTTCTTTTTAGCATCCATATTAATTAAAACACTGGTTGGCCCATTAGCTCTCGATTCTTATTGGCTAACTCTTACATATTAATTTAACCCATTTCTATTAATATGTGTGTCACCATGTGGCTGCGACTTACTGGCTAAAGTTGTGGCATCCATCTCCAGCAGGGCTACATGGCTTCTCTGCCCTTCTTTCTCCCAGCATTCTGTCCAGTCCTCTCCATCTAGTTGTTTTAATTAATATGGTTTCTGTGTGATTATTTTGGAGATCTGGGCACCCAATTTCCCAAACATTGTTTATAAATGATATTTTTGTATTTAAAAGGGGATATGCTATAGAGATTTGCATTGGTATTGATCTTGGTTTATTGATGCAAATTTAAGGTCAATCTTGTTATATGTACATTTCTGCTCATGAATAAGGTATTGTGATTGTGTAGTTCATTTAAAAATGTAAAGTATAATTAAAAATATAGATTAATAGATAGTCATCTATAATAGTCAAACTTGTAGTCATGTTAGTTAGTTTTCTAAATATATAGAGATATATTTCAGTTAGGTATTCTTCAAATCTCTCAGAGACCTTCAGAATACAGCATTTAAATGTTTTTAAGAAATTAAGACTTTTCATGACAGTGAGACACATCTGCTTCTGGCAGCACCAATTACTTCAAGAGGAAGATGGGCATTGAAGAAGCTCCTTATGGTGTTGATTAGCCATTTGGGTAAGAAACTGCTCTTGCCTGGATTGCTTGATGGACTAGACATGCAGGACACACAGAGACAATCCTTCTGGGTTTCGGCTTCATGAAAGAGTCTGCTAGACATTCTTCGGAACACAGAAGAAAGTGACTGAAATATCTTTCTTCTTGGAAAAGTCTGCCAAATACTATGGGCCAGTAGGCTGAAGATAAATGTCCCAATGGTACAGAACTTTGGGTGACTGTCCAGGCAGCAAGATGCCTCTGTCATTTTTAGAGTGTTGGAAAATGCTTACAATGTACTTCCTGTTTACTTAGATAATATTATAGCCTTATTGAGTCTTTGATGGAGTTGAAGAATAGATAGATAGTTATAGTTTCCCTTAGTTATGATAAAAGATAAAGTAAATAACTGTAATTCTTACTTGATACCTGTTTTGCTATATATTACACACACACACACATATATATATATATGTAATTTTACTATGTTAAAGTTAAAAGCTTTTTTATTTAAACAGAAAAAGAGAGGTGATATGGAAATTTCCTCTATATACTGTGATAACCATTAATGAATAAAGAACTGCTTTGAGCCTATAGCAGAGCAGGATGGGGGAGCAGAGCTCGGTGGAGAGGACTGGACTGAATGCTGTGAAAAGAAGAGCAGAGTCAGAGAGAAGCCATATAGCCCTGTCGGTGATGGATGCTGCAACTTTAGCTGGTAAGCCATAGCCACATGGCAATATATGCATTGATAGAAATGGGTTAAATTAATATGTAAGAGTTAGCCAATAATAAGCTAGAGCTAATGGGTCAAGCAGTGATTTAATTAATACAGTTTCTTTGTGATTATTTTAGAGGTCTAGGTGGCCGGCCTTAACAAGACAATATGATACCACAGGGAAACTCCTTGGAAGGCCTCTCACAGGGCTGCTAATCAAAAGTGGCCCAGTTATTCACAGTCACTGTAGAGGGCATGTTTCACCAGGAAAACTAAAAAAAATACAGTACCTGCTGTAAAAAAAAGTACTGTTCTGGATGGTGGAATAAACATGAAGGATGTGATAGAAGCGAGAGTGTGAAGTAGTCTGCAATAAATGGGCATGGGAGATGACTTCCTACGTATAACCCCAGTAGCACAGACAATAGGGACAACATTGAATAAATGGGACCTCCTGAAGCTGAGAAGCTTCTGTAAAGCAAAGGATACAGTTATTAAGACAAAAAGGCAACCTACTGAGTGGGAGAAGATCTTCACCAACCCCACATCACACAAAGGTCTGATCTCCAAATATATAAAGAACTCAAGAAACTAGACATTAAAATTCTAAATAACCCAATTTAGAAATGGGGTACTGAACTGAACAGAGAATTCTCAACAGAATCTCAAATGGCCAAAAGACACTTAATGACATGTTCAACTTCCTTAGCTATCCGGGAAATGCAAATCAAAACAACTTTGAGATACCATCTTACACCTGTCAGAATGGCTAAAATCAAAAACACCAATGATAGCCTTTGCTAGAGAGGATGTGGAGTAACGGGGACACTAATCTATTGCTGGTAGGAATGCAAACTCGTGCAATCACTTTGGAAATAAGTGCGGTGGTTTCTCAGAAAATTGGGAGTCAACCTACCTCAGGATCCAGCAAACCACTGTTGGAAATATACCCAAGAGATGCCCAATCATACTACAAGAGCATTTGCTCAACTATATTCATAGCAGCATTATTTGGAATGGCTAGAACCTGGAAACAACCTAGACACCCTCAATGGAAGAATAGATAAAGATAGTGTGGCACATCTACACATTAGAGTACTACTCAGCAGAAAAAAAAAATGACATCTTGAATTTTGCATGCAAATGGATAGAAGTAGAAAACACTATCCTGAGTGAGATAACCCAGACCCAAAAGTATGAATATTGTATGTACTCACTCATTAGTGTACTCTAGCCATAAACAACGGACATTGAGCCTATAGTTCACGATCCTAGAGAACCTAAGTAATAACATGAACCCTAAGAAAAACATATAGATCCTCCTGGAAATTAGGAGCAGACAAGATCGCCAGGCAAAAGTTGGGAACATGGGATGGTAGGGGGGGAAGAGGGGTGGGAGAGAGAGAAGGGATAAGGGGAGGGTTGGGGAGAACTTGGAGAAGTAGGATAGGTGAGAAGGGGAAGGACAGATATGGGAGCAGGGAAGGAGATATCTTAATTGAAGGAGCCATTTTTGGGTTGGCAAGAGACTTGGCTCTGGAGCGGTTCACAGGAGTCCAAGGGGATGACTCCAGCTAGGACCCTGGGCAGTGGAGGAGAGGATGCCTAAACTGGCCTTGTCCTGTAGTCAGACTGTATGACTATCTTGAATATCACCATGGAACATTTGTCCGGTGACAGATGGAGATAGAGACAGAGACCTACATCGAAGCACTGGACTGAGCTCCCAAGGTCCAGTTGAAGAGCAGAAGGAGGGAGAATATGAGCAAGGAAGTCAGTACCGTGAAGGGTTGGTCAACCCACTGAAACAGTGTGCCTGAGCAAATGGGAGCTCACCAAATCCAGCTGGACTGGAACTGAAAGAGCATGGGATCAAATTGGACCCTCTGAATCTGGCTGACAATTGGGGCAGACTGAGAAGCCAATGATAATGGCACTGGGATTTGTCTCTTCTGCAAGTACTGGCTTTTTGAAATCCTATTCTATTTGGATGCATACCTCCCTAAGCCTGGATGGAAGAGGGAGGGCCTTGGACTTCCAACAGTGCAGGGTACCCTGCCCTCTCTTAGGACTGGAGGGGGAGAGAGGAGGGGAAGTGGGGAAGTGGGGAAGTGGGAGGGGAGTGGGAGGGGGGAAGGAAGTGGAAATTTTGATTGGTATTATTTACAAAGTAATAAAAAAAGAAACAAAAAAAAACATGAAGGATGAATCAAAACCTCCAATAGGAAATAGGAAACGTATATTATGACAGACTTCTATAAATGATCAAAGATTATCTCTATTGTCAGTCTACAGAACTAGGGAAACATTCAGCTCACTGAAAAGTGGCACATATGTTCATCTTACTGTGAAGCATAATTATGGCAGTCATTTCACATATATGCAACTGTGAGTTTCAACATAGAATTAACATATCACTCTACCACTTAATGTTAGTGCAGGTGACTTTAAAATTAACTATACTTTATGTTCTAATTCCAGGTTTTCAATCAGTCTGGCCAGACTTCATCTTTTCAGCCTTAAGAGATAGTCATTGGGCAGAGAAGTCAATTTCTCATAGTTACAAATGATACAGTTCTGGCTGGCTGGAACCAAATATTTCCATATATAATCTGTGTTCCAGAGTATACAGTCAGAAACAACCACAATGAACCCATGGAAAGAACAGCATATGACCAGGCTCTGGATACTGCCGCAGCTACCCTTTTCACATGTGGTAAAAACCTGTCCTTCCATCAGGCACACTGACTTCCCACAATCCCCAAATAATGCCCAAGGGTTCTCAGGCTCATGAGTCATGTCACATGGGATGCTATCTGAATGTAAGCATGTACCATGTGAATACATTAAAACATTCTCATGCCAGAAGCTGGACTTTCTTTCTTCAAGTCAAAGCCAGGCTAATTCATCAAAAGGTTTCAAGCTTTTCACAATTAATGACTGAGACTTGCAATATTCCAAGTCACTGCAGAAACACAGTGAAAATGTGGTGATGTAAGAGTCTGATCTCCAGTGCAGAGGAGTCATGGACTTGACAGAGTCCAAGGTCAGAGCAGGGCTAACAAAGACAGTTCATCAATACATGACCTCTCATGCCATGGTGATAGAAAGCCTGCTACATATTTGAACAACACAATCATCCTCTTACACATTTATTGTGGCAGAAGTTGGGCTGAGGATGGGACAAGTAAAAACAGGTGCACCCAAGAGTCTTTGCACCTCACAAGCTGGGATCTGCAATGAAAACCATCTTTTGCTATTCATCCATGCTGTATATATTTATTCTGTATTCCTCTATGTAATTTTGTATTGTTCCCTCTAAAATTCAGGGTCATAGGTGTTGAAGGCAATCAATCAACTAATAACCCACAACCCAAGGCAAGCAAATAGATGGTGCACAAATGTAAGGTGGGAAACAAGATATGGTTCCTTTTGTAGCCAGATACAAGGGGCAGCAACAAACCACGATGGCTATAGAGAATCTGAGATGGTAAGGCAGAATACGAGGTTCAGACATTTGAGCTGTGGAGGCAGCATTCTTGACTGTGTTCCCTCTTTCAGAGATGAATGTACCTATGGGAAGATGAAGGGCTGACAGGAGATGAATGTAGATGATACACAGAGAGAGGTCTATGAGAAACACTTCCAGATACTTCCCCAAAGCCAACCACTTCTGAGGATCTTGAACATAGGTTGGCAGAGAGAAAGGATGGACTAAACTGCGAGACCAAAATGAAGTGAAACAAAGCCTGTTTCACCTCATAGGATAAATCTATGTCCCAGTAATAACAGTGGTCTTTTCCCGAGGGCAAGTCAGAGTCTACCTAGGATAGCTAGGATTAAACAAGCCCACACGTCTGCAAAGTTTTGGGTTATTTACTGAGACTGACACTACCCAAAATTCATGACATGAGAACTCACTCAATATGAACCACTTCTTCACGGGGACCTTAAGTATGGAGACTGAAACATAATGAGGTACTTGAAGTATCCCTGACTGAGGATGGTTCATCCTAAGAATAGCTAGAAAGAGCAGGGATCAGAAGTCTCACAGCAGTGGGACTCGCCACTCAAGACACAGGGAGAGAAACCCCTCCACATACCAGGAAGACGGGGCTTAGAATGAAGCCTTATTGGTCTACCCAGATTAGTAGTCCATCATCCAGCCTAGATAAGAAAGAATGAAACATTGCTGTTTGCATATCCACATTTACCTACGACTCATAGATTGTCCAGGGAAGATATGCAAAGCATTTGAGGTACTGATTGATGGTGGGTTTTGCCTGGGATTTTAGTCTTTGGCAGATCAGTATTTTCATTTGTACTCAGCTGCCAATATGGGAATAAACATTAATGCGACTATCATAGGAAATAGCATGGAACAACTCTACCCTTTAATTATATACTTTCATACATGTTTTTACTTTGTATGTGTGCCCTCCTTTCTGCAGGTCCCTATACAGAAGTTTGGTGACATGGATGTCACATATCTTCCTCTACCAACATATACATTGTTGCATGAGAAGAATAATTATGTGTTCAGGCTTAGTTAACAAGATGATGACCTCATAACATGTTGAGACAACTTCCTTGTTGTTGGGACAGTGAACTAAGCACAATAGGGAAAGGCATGCTACATGGAGGCACAGAGACACAGAGGAAGAAGCTGGACAGAAGTATACTCAGGCCTCTCATCTCATATAATAGCTCACTGCCATGGTAAAAGCTGAAGTGCTGATGTTAGGAACACGATGTTTACTGGGGTGGGCTGGGATTCCTGAGGAATTGCAAGTATGTGAAAAGGTTTGGGCAATGTGGTGGGGAAAATATACATAGGAATATTGGGATAATGACCTAATTTAACTTCAGTGTGTTGTACTGGGAGGTGGGGTTTATAAAGGGTTTGGGTCACAATGTGATACTTGAAGTCACCTTTAACAGGTATGTACTTAAGTAGAAAACTTAAGTATCATTGGGACATGTGCCAAGGACCTACCTAAACCAGGACTTGGGGACATGACACCAACAACTCAACAGAGAATGAGGCCAATGACTGACCCCACCAAGCATGTACTACATGAAAAGACTCCAGGCTTTACACAGGTGCAGGATAAAGCTCTATATTTGCATCCCAAGCTAAGGAGAACTGGAGTTATGCCAGTCCATAATGTCCAGGAGAGGTAGAAGATGCTTCACAGAGTTCTGTTGTCTGAAGTTCTGAAGGCACTTTAATTTTTCCAAGCAATAATCTTGTCTTTTGTATCCATTGTTGTTGCAGCATGGCTGAAGGCAGTGACTCAACAGGAAATAGCATTCCAACATTCTAAATTGCTTTGTACACTATCCACATTTAAAGTTAAATTGTATGTTATGCATGGTATATATACACACACTATATATTCAAATATAAGTATATATATGGGAAGGGAAGAAATCAAAGTGTCTTGGTTTCCAGATTATATAATAGTATACATAAAACACCCTAAAAATCACAACATGAAATTCATACAGCTGATAAACACAGCAAACTAGAGAAGGCTAACAAAATATAGCTGAATACAAAATTAGCATAGAAAAATCAATAATTTTACAAGAAATGCAAAAATAGACTGGAAGGGAAATTAAAAAAAATCTCCTTTCATAACAGCCTCAAAAAATATAACATGTCTTGAATCAAGTCTAGTCAAGCAAGTAAAAGTGCTGTGTGGTTAAAAAAAAAAGTTGAGATGTTAAAGAATAAAACTGAAGGGATGGAAATATCTCCAATGCTAATGGATCATTGAGTCAATATAGTAAACATGTGCATTCTACCAAATAAAATCTATTGAGTTAATTCAATTACCATTAAAATTCCACCACACTTCTTCAAAGATATTTAAAAAGACAATTTTCAGCTTCATATGAAGCACACACACACACACACATACAGAGAGAGAGAGAGAGAGAGAGAGAGAGAGAGAGAGAGAGAGAGAGAGAGAGAGAGAACAAACTAGGTAAAACAATCCTAAATAATATAAGAACTTCTGGAGGTTTAACCATCCCTGGTCTCAGGTTAGTACTACAGAGAAATAGTAATAAAATTATAAAAAATAGCACAGCATTGGACACAAAAAACATGTTGATCAATGAAATTGACTTGATCAGGCATAAATCCACACACCTGTAGGCACCTGATTTTTGATAAAGAAATCAGAAATACACACTGGAAAAAAAGACAGCATCTTCAACAAATGGTGCAGGTCAAATTGTAAGGCTGCATATAGAAGACTGCACAAAACTGAACTCCACATGGATCAAAGATCACAAAATAAAGCCAAATACACAGAATTCGATAGAAGAAAAAGTAATAAATTCAAGTACATTGAATTTATTAGCACAGTGAAGGACTTCCTGAACAAAACACGATTAGTACAGGCACTAAGATTGACAATTAGTAAATGGGACTTCATGGAATATGAATAGAGAAGCATTTCACATGGTTGATCAAGTATCTTTATAGTAGGATGAAGCAGCATTGGTGTATATGGCAAAGAGTGATTGAGCTGAAACTTGAAAGAGATTAATTCCCAGCTTCAGGAAGAGCCACTACACTGATTTCCATTGTGACTCTAAAATTTGCACCAAACGAGCAAAGGATAAGAGTCCCCTTATGCCACATTTTCACCAACATAAATCACTCCCGTTTACTTCACCTAGGAAAATCAAGCCCCCTTGACCTATTACATCAAGTTTCAAGTAATCTAAAGACCTTGACCAATATTAGCAGAATTCTTCTTACCCCTCTGTGCAAGGTAGTCAGATGTGCTTACACAGAACCTAAGCAATTAGGTAATGTTATCCTTAGCAGGGTGAGATATTGTTTGAAAAGGTATTTTCAAAGAGTTGGCTTGACCAAGTCCCTCTTCCATTGCATTCTTATATGGTATTGAAAGAAACATATGTCCAGTGTGTCTCAGTCCTTTTTTTTTCATTGTTATTTCACTGTTTCTTTTTAAAACATAAAATAGTGACTATGGTAAAACTGTGGCTTTTCTCTTGATATTGTAGAAATGACTGTCTTCTCATCCTATAGGGGCAAGCTGGTTATCAAAAGCCTTGGAGATCTCTGTTTGACTTCAGACTCTAACATGTAGTGGATCATATTTTTTTTTTTCTACATAACAGTTCTCTGAGGCTTATGCCTATTCCCAAGTTTATCCAGTTTATATAACTGAGGAGCAAACTTCTATGATACTTGAGCCCTCCTTACTGGATAGTTTACTTTATGCAAAGGATTTTAATTCCATCTACTCTTCTAGATGTGAGGAAGAGACACAGCCTAGGCTTTCTGGAGGTGCCACATTCTATTAGCATCCAGAACTATCCTTTAGCCAAATGGAACTCAAGAAAATAAAAAAAAATTGTGGAGATCTAAAAAAAAAATGATCAAATAAGCAAGCACACTCAGAAGGAAGTTCCTAAGGCCTATGTGGTTTTTAAAAGAGCCACTGTAAAACAACTTGTGGTGGTTTGAATGAGGAAGGCCCACATAGACTCATGTTTAAATTTGTGGTCCCCAGCTGATGGAATTGTTTGGGAATGATTAGAAGTTGTGGCCTTCTTAGAGGATGGAGAGAAATAGACTGGAATAGAAGCACTTTTCTTGTTTTTCCCTTAAATAATAAAATAATGAAAAAGAAAATGTAAGTAAACACATATAAAAGAAGTTTGTGATGAAATAAACTCCTTTCTCTTCCTCTTCCTTCCTTCTTCTTCTTCTCCCCCTTTTTCTTCTCCACACCAATCACCCCCTCTCTCAACAGGATGCATGTCCTCCTTTATAACTATGCCTGGCTTTCCAACCTGTGATCCTTCTTCCTCAACCTCCTGAGGCTCGGGTCACAGGTGTGTGCCACTGTGTCTTACATAAAGCATTCTTAGTAATACTCATAATGCAGCATGATTAGATGAAAAACAACACACAAGGCTGGTGTTTGGGATGATTGGGACAAACTTGCAAGAAAATAAACTAATTGTTGAAAGTCAGTGGAATCTACTCAGCACACCAGACACACCAGGTAAGAGTTAGGCCAGACTTTCCAACATTTAGTCTAAAGAAGAAACATATAAACACCTTTAACTACAGCTTCATTTAGCACCATGGACACTCCCTTTTTGATTCAAGGACTATATGGACTAGTCTGGATTTAGGAACAAATGGGCACACACAGACAGAAATTGTCTTTACACACTCACTTGTTTATGTTCTGATGTCATCAGAGTTCCTTCAAACTCTATTTTATATTCACAAAAGATTTGCTTGCCTGTGGGAACTTCTATTGTTTGTCTAATTATTTATGCTTCTAATATTTCCTTTTTGCAGTCTTGTACAGCTGAACAAGCTTTTCTGGATTTTATTGCTTCTGTGGTTGTTGTTGTTGTATGTTGATACGCTCTTGGCCTCTAGCCTTGGGCCTCTGTGTTTGCTTGTTCAAAAGCAGTACCATCTGAGTACCATAAGTAGAGAAAGTTTAGGATGTTCCTTGAGCTGTAGCTATAGCTCTCCTTTCCCCAGGCTGGGCTCACTCCTGCTCTCTCACAGGCTTCTTTCAGGCTTTATTTAAATGATGGCTTTCCTTCTTTAAAGGGTTAAAGCAATACCTCATTTCATTACTATCAGGAAAGCATCTGTCTATGCTTTCAGCTTTTATTTCCTCGAAAGCCCTTCACACAGTTTCTACTTGACCAGAGCCACAGAAGAGCAATTACCAAAGATATTTTGCCTTCTGAGATCTCTTAAAGGAAACCACTCCCCTTCTGAGATGAGTTGGCAGAAACAATAGGTTCCCCATTCACTCCACAGAATGTTAAACATATCAAATTGAATTCTATGTAGTGTAAGGTTTGGGTTGTATCATTTCACCTACAGACTGGAGAGGCCTGTGGCAGCATTTAGCTACACCCTTCTCCATCAAATTGCTGAGTTGCTTCTGTGACCAGCTACTGATATAGTTCAATGCTCCCTACCCACAGTGTTTAAAGTATCTTGTTAATGGTGATGGTGGAGTATACTGTGAGATGCCATGCAACATCTGTTAAGATGAAAATTATCGAAACTGTAACAGTCCAGGAAAGAAAATTACAGACCACCCTACATATAAGACCAATTTTGAATCCTTTATTAGTTACCCAAAAGCAAACTCTTGGCCTAAAGGTTGTTAGGTATGAAACTCGGGGATACTTAATATATAAAGAAAAAAACATAATATAAGGACATTCAGGAGTAGGTCAGGGGGACCTGATAATGTGTGTTTTGTCTATACATTCAGCAGATAATTTGATTATGTGTCTGTGTCATGATCAGAGTCATGTAATGTCCCAAAGGTGCAGCCAAGCTTAGATGTTACTGTTCAGGATGTTAAGCATAGAAAGGCAACTGAACAGACACAAAAGTGAGTCTAGTAAGATCCATCAGAACAAGATGGGGTTACCTTGGAACTTCAGAGACAAATATGTTTTGAGATAGTGCTTGGGAAGGATTTTGCTGTTGTTAATACAGATATCTTTTATGGTAATAGAATGTTTGAATCAGAGCTTATCTTATCACGCTCTTATCTCATTTAAGCAATATCACAGGACTTTAAAGAAGATGCCATGACTGCACTTCATAGAGCAGGGCCTTCACCTCACTGAAAACATTCCAGTCCAGGAGATGTACTGGAAAGAATTCAGGTCTGAGTTACATTTTCTCAGTTTTCTTACTTAGTGTGATTTCAGGTATCTATTCCCGTGTGTTTGTATATATTAACATACATGTATATATAATGCTTATACATATTTAGAATTTACATTTATCATTTTTTCAATGATATAAATATTTATAACATACATAAAAATTTCAGAAGGAGGAAAATAAATTTGTGCCATTAAAGTTAGAAACTGCACTATTGAATCATTGGTAAATATTCACAAATCTGAAAACACCAATAAAATCTATTGACAATCACACTCTGCCTAATCCTCTCAGAACAGAACTAAAGTGGAGGACACAGACTAAGGAAAAAGTGATTTTGTTTTCAAGGTGGAATTGTATACCAGGCAGTCTGACTGAGATGTAAACATTCAGCATCAGGAACAGGCTTCCCAATTATCTCCTTCAGGTACCAGCTCCCAGATCAAAGGCATCTATTCAGGACTCATGTTTTGTATCTAATTTTTCTTCCTTGTTGCAAGAGCCTGCATCTGAGTGGGAATATGGGAACATATATGTTATATAGAAGAGCTTTTTATTCTTACAACATACTGCCTACACATGTAGTGCTTCTTCAGGCCCACTGTAGTCTCTACTAGACTGATGTCTATGTAGAGGCATTTCGTTGTATTCTGGGTAGTGTTTATAGTTTACAAAATTGACATTAAAATAGTTAGTGATTTTGGATATCTACATTTTTGAGACCCATTATTAAATAAAAAAAATTCCAACCACATTTTTCTGGAAGAATCAGAAAGAATAATTAAATCAGAAGATGTGAAAGTTGACTTATTTTCTAGAAGAACTTAAAAGAATGATTGAATCAAAATAATTAAAAATCTGATTATTTTGGATGAAATGTAATTATGTTTCTCTGTTTGCACAAATAAAGCTATCACTGATGTGAAATCTGTTCTGTATCCTGAGGCTAGCCTGTCACAGTGATTAGTGGCTACCATTATTTGTTTTCCATCCTGCAGAATTGAGTATTAGATAACATGTGCTCCCGAGAAAACAGCCTTCTTCAAGCATTCCTTCCAGATCTAGGACAGCTCTCTAGAGAGGCCAGGTTCCTGCACTTGAAGACAGATCTCTAAAGTGATGGATGCCCGGACACCAAAAAGCTTCTGGGAATGTCTCCGAAAAGGTCAACCTTCCTACACATCACTCAGTGAAGGATAAAGGAAGGAGCACATCCACCCCACACTTCACCTGACTAAAGCCACACTATACCTACTGAAGAGAGAAATGACGTCAAAAGTGAGGATGTTAAATTTTTAAGGCAGAAAGGACGATTTACTAAGATAAGCAGTGACTAGGTGGACAAGAAAATCAGGGAGAAGAAATTACCTTTTGAATTTTGAGAGCTGTCCTTGCTCTAAAGCCTAATCTTGCTACAATAAGAACTCGTCAATCAGCTCTATGGGAAAATTGGGTTACAGTATGACCAAGGGTCAGATGGCTTGGAGAATATCCTTCAGGACTTGCAATTAAATAAAAATCAATCCAGCAAATTCAATTCTTCCTTGATGTAAGACATAAATTTTTCTGGCTATTACCTTCACTTTTCCTAACAAAAATGATGAAGGACGCCTTAAAGAGTACTCCGGGGAAAAAGGAAAGGTACTTTGCAGAGCAATATTCTCCTTTCCTTCTAGGTGAACATGAAACCTGATATGTTGCTTGTTCTCTTTGCTTAGCTGACTCCCTTGCATACATGTGTGTTCAGATTTTCAGGCACTATTACACACAATGTTGTTTACAACTGTTTGCTGTCTGTTACTCATCAGACATTTATGTGGGTGCCAGCAGGTTGACCCATTCCCTTGGCAAACTTTTTTTTTTAACTCAATTATGGGTATGTGATAATTTTGAATGAGTAAGCCAGTACTCCCAATCCCATTGCTTATTGACAAATGATTAGTTAAGGGATGCCATGTGACTTAATTCAGCTCAGTGGAAAGCAAGAGACATCTAAGAAATTAAAATAAACTTCTAAACCTTAAATGATCTCAGGGACTCTTAGTACCTGCCCCTTATTTCACCCCTGGGCATTTCTGTTCCTGTTCATGCTATTGATACCTCTGAGCCTATCTTGATACCAAGAAAAACAAAAACCGCAACAGCAAAATTACTGACATGATATGAAGGGAAGAATGGAATATAAGTCTTTAGGTTACTTTTAATTTTTTCAAAATAAAACCTCTATCTTCAATGTCATTTGAGATAAGCAAACTAAGAAACAAAATCAGTATTTATAGATGTAGAAAAGGAACAACTTTTCAAAAGAAGTTCTGTAATGACAGACAACGCAAGGCAAGAAGGCCCCTGTCATTTCCAGTGCCCAGTACTATCTCAGCTTCTTAGTAATAGTTTGCATTCCCAGCTGTCATTTTTGTCTTGGCATTTTCCTGTATCTACATATTATGTCATTCTTTTGTACTGTTCATGAAGGACCATTTTCTGACTTAGATTTCCGATGTTCGAGTGTAGTCAATGCATATCAAGTAGTATGCAAGCACATAAAGCCCTTGGACACTTCCCTATTTTCATGTGATTCTCCATTACCATTTGGGTGTCTGGCAACACACACTTTTTTAAACACTGATCTTCCATCTTGTGCACTACTGCAGTAGTCTTAAATTACCTCTGTGGCTGAAGCCAATGGATATAGAGTTCAGATGATATTCTTGGGTCTGTGAATCAGCTGAGCAATTGAAAATGAGTTTTCATTATACTCTATAAAATATACCTTATTGTTTTGGTATCTTTCCTAGTTAGCCTTTTGTCAACTTGAAACAAGGCAGAGCCATTTGAAAAGAGGGTAGCTCAGTTGAGACATCCCACCCCACCTAGATTGCCCTCTTGGATATTTTCTTGATTAATGATTGATGTAGGAGTTGCCAATCCAGTGGGGATAAGGCCACCCCTGGACAGGTGGTCATGGATGGTATAAGAAAGTACGTTGAGCAAGCCAGTAAATAGCACTCTTCTATGGCTCTGCTTCAATTCCTGATAGGGAATCTCTGTCAGTCTCAATCTTTAAGAGG
This sequence comes from Alexandromys fortis, assembly GCF_014885135.2. Lineage (NCBI taxonomy): Eukaryota > Metazoa > Chordata > Mammalia > Rodentia > Cricetidae > Alexandromys > Alexandromys fortis. The sequence continues at coordinate 197,579 of NW_026068015.1, forward strand.
TGGGACAAGATTGGGGCATAACCTTTCTGGTACTTTGAGAAAAACACCGGGTCTCCCAGAGTTCTAGTTGTCTCTCTCTCTCTCATTCCCATGCTACACAAATGAGCTTGAACTTCTTGTTCCTGTTTTGTGTTTGCCACTTATAATAAAGAAAAATATAATTGGTTTATCTGGTAGTTAGCCTGGTATTCTTTGACCCATGTCATTCAACACGTTTCTGCCTCTAGTTTCTGCCTGGAATTCCTACCCTGAGTTCCCTCAGTGATTTAGTGGAATCTAAAAGTTGTAAGCTGAAGTAAATTCTTTCCAGTTTTCTTTTGGGAAGGGTATTTTATCACCAAAAATAGAAAATTAACTAAGATGGGGTCCCTGGAATACCCTTAATCAACATCTTGATGGAAGATTGAGCCATACTAGTACTGAACTTTTAATGTGAAAATTTGTCACTTCAAGGAATATCATTCTCCTTTTTGTAGGGTAACTCCAATTAAGCTTTTTTATTTGATGGCTTTTCTCTTTCATATATATGTAGATGTATATAAATATATATTATGTGTGAAATATATAAATCAATAGGTTTCCATATGAATTTTTCAAGCATATTTAGTGTTAGTTGTCCCTTCCCCCCTTCTCTTTCCAAGTCCTCCCCGACTTAAATTTCTGTAGAACTAGGGTGCCCAACAGAACTTGATGATAGGATCCTATTGCTGAAATATCACATACTTTGGTCACGGGACATAGAGAAATCAAGTTGATACTGATGAGGAAGCTTCCTCTCTATTGTCAAGCTTGCATAGTAACATAAGTTACTATGGAGATTGCTGACTGGTAATTCATCACGAGTCTTACCCAGCTATGAACTGTGTAGGCAACAATCATGACAAGTTTCACAAGATATGTTCATGGGTGCTATAGTTATTGGGGTAACCAGATGCTTCTGAGTGTAGTTAGCACCAGTTCCATGGGAAGAAAGGATTACCTGGTACTGTAAGTCTGGTGAAGAGTCTATTACAGGGATCTCATATGATCCCAAAGTGAACCTGATACTATTTTTTTTTTTAGCAAACTGCCTTCTACATTCATATGTCTATACCCATCTCTTAGTGGAGCACTCAAATTTCATTACAGAAATTTCTTTATCCAGAGGGCATTGTGTTAATGTAGAAAATGACAATTAGTTGAGACATCTAAAACACACACACTCACAAACACACACACACACACACACACTGGAACTAGAGTTACATCTAGTTTTGAGCTGTCATAAGGAACTGGGAACCAAACCAAGTCTTCTGTAAGAGCAATCTTAAATAATCACTGAGCCAACTCTCCAGCCACAAAATATTAAATTGAGAAGAAATCAGTTTTCCACCTATTGCAAAGAAGCAGTGATTATTCCTAAATATCAAGAAAGCACATCTTTCCAGAAAAATAGTAAGAAAGACAGACAGAAAGGCAGCTGTAGTTAGGAGCAATAAAAAAATATCATTTGAGGACTTAAGAAGAAAAATATTCAGGAAAGTGATTTGCAGAGAAGATGATAAGGGTAGGGTGAGAAAGGGGACAACGTCTTTGCATAAATCATTTAGCTAATGCTTAGCACTTGGTAAAATAGAATGCTTGTGGGTACTCATAAAATTATTTTCTAAGCATGATACAGTTTAGTGACACTAGGTCACAAACAACTCACCTCTGTGTAGCACAATTTCTAATTGATCTTAATTATAAAATTCTGGAGTCAGATATCTGGGTAAGCTAAAAGATCAGAGAAGTAAAGGAGTCAGCCACTAGAGAGAGAAACATTTTAACTCTACCGAATTCTCAGACTAAAGTGGACAAGATCCTCTGTCTGCAAATCCTCAGACTGAATGCCTTCTCTACAAAACCTCAGACAGAATCCTGAGCTTCTGTCTCCTCCTGCTTTATATTCCTCTCTCTACCTAGCCATATCACTTCCTGTCTCTACCTTCCAGTGGTGGGATTAAAGGTGTGAGCCACCACCACTTGGCTCTGTTTCTTTCTTAGACTGATCAATCTTACGTAGCCTAGGGTGGCCTTGAATTCATATAAATCCATCTGCCTGTGTCTTCCCAGTGCTGGGATTAAAGGTGTGTGCTAGCACTACCTAGTCTCTGGGGCAAACTAGTGTGACTGGCTGTGCACTCTGATCTTCATTCTAGCTTTACATGTTAAATCACAAACAAATTATCACCATAACTCTGAGTGTTGAAATTGAGCTTTTGGGAAAGTATTCTGACACCTTAATAGCAGGTCAGTGTCCATATTCCTTCAGAATCTTTGCTGTATTCATACAATCCCTCCTGATACTTCGAGCTTGCAGAGGTAACTTACACCTACTAATCTTATTAATAATGCAAATTAACAAAACAAAGCAACCAGGACAGTGATACAGTTTCTTGAAGGGGGAAACAGAAAGAAAGAAAAGTATGCCTAAATAAAGTTTATTTGGGTAATGTGTAGTAAAGGAAATATCTAAATTCTATTAGCAAGGGCCATGAGGCACAAGGTCCTCTGGGTTACTATCACTGTATGATGTAATGAGAACATAGATTAAGTCTTCATATCATATTATTAAACCTAAAACTCTTATAAAGTCATAGATGATAAAAGCAATAAAAGTGACAAAAACATCTTTTATTTTTCTCATGAGCCCCTTCCTACTATACAAAATTTGAGACTACTAAGAACTTTGAAGAGCCCAGTAGCTAGAACACGTAGGTATAGGGCTAGAGCTCTGAGCTATACCTTGGACCTCCAGGGAGGAGAAGGGCTATAAGCAATAATTTAATCAATCCTTCCTATGTAATGAAGCCTTCATAAACTCCAAAACAGTCGTTTAGAAAACCTCCTAGTCAATGTCCAAGGATTCTCTCAGCAAAGCTGACCTCCCTATTCACTCATGACCCTTTGGACAACATTATTATCTATTTATCTCCTCAACTAGATTGATTTGTGTCCTTTAAAATAAACTAGTACTACACTCAGTAGATTATTTTCCTGGACTTTGGGTGCTTATAGCAAATAATGGATTTAAGTCAAAATTTACAGTCAAATCGGAAAGATGTAACCCTTAAGCCATTGGGTCTGCACTGATTACAGGTAATCAGAGTCAGAACACTTGGAATAGAAAATATAGACAGCCAGTATCTGAAATGCTCTATATTGTATGCCTTTACTGATGAGAGAAGTTTGGTTTTATTTCAAAACAACAGATCACAAGAGGATGCGATTAATCTTCCCACATAAAAGGACCATGTACCCATCGGTAGAAGGATGCAGCTGTTCCTGAGTGACCTTTTGAGAAATAAACTATGAAATCAATGCCCTGCCTTTCTCTTCCTACACTCTGGTGTGGCGCTGTTATTTCCCATTAACTGAGCCCAATCAGAAGGCAACAGCAGAGCCATCTGCTGATCCAGCTCAACCTGATCATGCTTGGGAGCAGTGTGAGACCAAAAAGTGGGGACCTCCCACAGACTGTGACCTAGTTACCTGCCTATTGCTGTGACAAAACACCATGGCAATTTATAGAAAGAAAGATTGGAGTCCATCACCATCTTGGTGGGGAGCAAGACAACAAGAAGCTGAGAACTCACATCTCAATCCGCAAATAGGAAGCCTGAACATCGCTAGGGACAGGAGGAGGCATTTGAAACCTTGAAGTCCGTCCTCTTGAAGTCTTGCCATCCTCTAAGAAGGCCACAACTTCTAATCATTCCCAAACAATTCCATCAGCTGGGGACCAAAAATTCAAACATGAGTCTATGTGGGCCTTCCTCATTCAAACCACCACAAGTTGTTTTACAGTGGCTCTTTTAAAAACCACATAGGCCTTAGGAACTTCCTTCTGAGTGTGCTTGCTTATTTGATCATTTTTTTTTTAGATCTCCACAATTTTTTTTTATTTTCTTGAGTTCCATTTGGCTAAAGGATAGTTCTGGATGCTAATAGAATGTGGCACCTCCAGAAAGCCTAGGCTGTGTCTCTTCCTCACATCTAGAAGAGTAGATGGAATTAAAATCCTTTGCATAAAGTAAACTAACCAGTAAGGAGGGCTCAAGTATCATAGAAGTTTGCTCCTTAGTTATATAAACTAGATAAACTTGGGAATAGGCAAAAGCCTCAGAGAACTGTTATGTAGAAAAAAAATTATGATCCACTACATGTTAGAGTCTGAAGTCAAACAGAGATCTCCAAGGCTTTTGATGACCAGCTTGACCCTATAGGATGAGAAGACAGTCGTTTCTACAATATCAAGAGAAAAGCCACAGTTTTACCATAGTCACTATTTTATGTTTTAAAAAGAAACAGTGAAATAACAATGAAAAAAAAAGGACTGAGACACAATGGAAATATGTTTCTTTCAATACCATATAAGAATGCAATGGAAGAGGGACTAGGTCAAGCCAACTCTTTGAAAATACCTTTTCAAACAATATCTCACCCTGCTAAGGATAACATTACCTAATTGCTTAGGTTCTGTGTAAGCACATCTGACTACTTTGCACAGAGGGGTAAGAAGAATTCTGCTAATATTGGTCAAGGTCTTTAGATTACTTGAAACTTGATGTAAACTTGAGGTCAAGGGGGCTTGATTTTCCTAGGTGAAGTAAATGGGAGTGATTTATCCAGCTGTAACCAAGCATCACAAAAAAATCATCTCCTGCCCTTTGGTTTAGCTTCAGAAGGTCTCATTTGAGAAGAGATGACTCAGAGAGGAACACTTCTGTCTTGGGTGTGTCAGTTGGGCTGGTTACTCAGTTTTAGCACTAACTTTAAGAGAAATCTGGTCAGAGGAGGGAGAGAGACAAGAAAATTGTGGGCCATACTTCTTGAGGTTTTAACAATGTGGTTCTCAATCTATGGACTGGAACCCTTTGGTATTAAATGACCCTTTCAGAGGGGTCACCTAGCACCATCAGAAAACACAGATATTTACATTATGATTTACAACAGTAGCAAAATTACAGCTATGAAATAGTAATGAAAATAATTTTATGGTTGAGGGTTCGTCAGAACATGAGGAATTGTATTAAAAGATCACAGTTTCAGGAATACTGAGAACTATTGCTATAGGTAATTCCAGAGCTGGTCGAAAGTTTCCAAAACTTGGCTAAAAAAAAAAAAAAGAACTTGTAAAGAAGCTAGCTTCTCTCTTTGTATTTTCACTGTGACTATCATGAGGGTAGCAAAGAACTCAGTTTGAATGTCATAACTCTGCTATGGAGGGCAGCTATGAATTTGTCCCTGACCTAACTATGTCCTTTTTGACACTTCTCTGTAGTTGCCCTTATATCGACTATGGCTCTTCCTCCTCCTCTCTGAGTCCCATAAAATGTCTCCTCTACCTCATATTAGGTAATATACAGAGAGTTTAATTAGATTTTATAGAAAACTAAACCTTTCAGAATGAAACAATTTGAAGTATCAAAACAAGGAAGGAGGGCTGAACACTTAAATATACCAAATTTCTTCATTTGTGCCAGAAGACAGGAGGAAAAGAAGAGAGGTAGGAAGGCAAGGAGGCAAAAAGGGAGGGAGACAAGGAGGGAAGGAAGACAGGGAGGAAATTTCGGAAGAGAGGAAATAAACTTGGGAATAGGCATAAGCCTCAGAGAACTGTTATATAGAAAAAAATCATAAAGATTTTCAAATCTTTTTAAATCATAAAGATTTGTTGCGGAGACTGAAGACTAATTGTGACTGGCATCTAAAGCTGTACAGCACAAACCTAACTTCTTAAGACTTGCTCTCACAAACTAATGAAACAATATCCTGTGGTGGCTTAAGGATATTGTGGCTAGTTCTCTCTCTCTCTCTCTCTCTCTCTCTCTCTCTCTCTCTCTCTCTCTCTCACACACACACACACACACACACACACATACACACCATCATCATCATCACATCTTTGGTAAAACAACCATTGTAAAGACAAATGTAATTTAATCATTATATTAAAAATTTTGCTTGATAGAATTCTGAGGAATTTTATTCAAGTGACAGAGATTTGTTGCACTATACCTATCCACTAAGCCTGAAAAGAAGAGATGGAAGTGACATTCTAACTACATTTTCTGACTGCTTTTGCTGCCGTAAAAGGCATCATATCTCCCGTCTATGATTCATATGTTGTTCTCAGGCTGGTTTACAGCACTAAATGTCAGTCATCCATGACTGTGCAGGTGTCCCCTTCTGGTGCTCTCGAAAAGAAGCACTGATTCTGGGATAAATACAAACTCTCAAAGGCAAAACCCCAGGTTCACTTCAATATGTCATGGTGAAATGCAGCTAGTTTTAACTATTCTTGAAGGAAATGTTTGAAAATTAGTTCTAAAGTTTCATCTGCCAGATGGGCTGTTTTAAGCAGTCCTGCTGAGAAAGCCTATTAGAATCCTAAATAAGCATGCAGTCTGCCCATGAATTCCCCAGGTTGACAATAAATATTTAAAGAATTGCTGGTGTGTCAGAAAAACAAAATTGCACTCTGTGTCTATGCAAGATTGCTTATGAATACATCTCTTCCTCCTTCTTGTGGTTTATGAATACATCTCTTCTTATTTCTCAAATAGTTATTTTCATGCAACAGAGGTAAAATAAATCGTGTGGACAAGGGCTTCCAGGACTTTGCACCACCTATTTAAGTCATATAGTCATAGGAAGCCACAAAGTGGTCCCAAAAAGAAAAAAAAAATGGAGGGAGGTGGAAGGGATGGAAGAGAGAGGAAAGGGGGTAGGGAAGGTGTTTGTGTTTTCAGTACAAGGACCACAAGCCCTTCATAGGTGAGATACAACACAATGGGTAGCAGTTTGATTGTGAGTACAGCCACTCATGGATGCAAATATTGTTCTAATCTATCCCAAGTACTGAGACTGTAAAAAGTGATAATACTGAACATGATCATAATAATGTTTGTATCAAGAAGTAAGCAAATACTTCCATTTTCCATGGTATTTTACCTTACCATACTTCAAAATTTTTAAGCAGGATAGATCCTCACTTTATAGATATAAGGTCTTATTCTCAAAGGACGTAACATTTTTGCTTCCCTGCTTTATAAAACATAAAATTAGATTATGGCCTCCAACATGATGGCACATGCCTGTAATCCCAGAACTTAAGAGGGGGAGGCATGTGGTTCAGAAGTGCAAGGTTGACCTCTGCCTCATATCCAGTTTAAGGACAGTCAAAGTAACTTAAGAATCTGTCTCCAAAACTACTAAACGGGAAAAGAAAACAAAAAAGATATACTTCCTAAACTTGAACACTTAGACTTTCCACATTTTTCAATTCACTAAAAAGAATCTAAATATGTTGATATAAAGAAATATACCTGCATTTTAGATGGATTGCCACTGGGGTGAATCATGACAGATTGATTCAAGCAAGTCCTATTTATAAATGAAGATGGAAGAATAATGAATAGGAATAAATGTAGAAGCAAGGGACAAGGAATGAAGAGCAACAGGGAAGGAGGATAGGAAAATTGAGCTTCTGGTTCCTTATGTATGAATAGTTCAAGGTAACATTATGATCCTTAATCAGATTTTCCTGGAACCATTAGATGTCAGTACTGAAGTCTTCTCTTTTCAAGCTCACTCAGACAATAGGGAGTTTGCTGTCTATTGATCTAATTCCAAAGTTTGAATTGGACCAAGCATGACACTTTATTTACTTCAGTACTCCCCCCAAAAGTACGATTCAAGAATAATGGTGCACTTTGACTTTAATTTTATGAGACGAAGCTTTTGTGTATGTGTTGTAGAATATTAGTTGAAGATGTGTTACATTTGTCTATGTTGTGGAATATTTGTTTGATGATGCAAAAGTACTGCATTCTTTTATGTGCCTTTGTTCAACTCTGTGAAGCTGTAGTTCTTTGCCTATCTAAAACCCCTTATAGGTAAATAGAGAGGTGAAGAGAAAGGCAGGAGAAAGAATAGGCAGGGCTGGAAAGCAGAGGAAATAAATAGGAGGAGAAATGTGGGATGAAAAGATCAAGGGGCAAGAAGAGAAAGAAAGGAAGACATTAGGGGTCAGCTGCCCAGCTACATAGCCGGTCACAGAGTAAGAAGTAAAGAAAGGTATATAGGATAGAGAAAGACAAAAGCCCAGAGGCAAAATAGAGAAGTAACAATTTAAGAAAAGCTGACAAGAAACAAACCAAGCTAAGGCCAGGAATTCATAAGAAAGAATAAGTTTCCATATCTGATTACTTGGGGGTTGGGTGGTGGCCCCCCTCCTAAAAAGTCAAAAGAGAAAAAAAAAACCTAACTACACATACAGTTATGTAGTTAATAAGTGCAGAACTGTGCTTTGAGTCCATGAATTTCTGCCCCAAAGACCATGTTCTGTCTTGATTTAAATGGGGATGGAGGTCACAGCTATACTTGGGGTCTGTTATGGTGCATCTTGAAAGTCATATTAACATTTTGCATGGGAACAGCACACTATACTTTCACATTAAACAGGAGCGATCTTCAGTGACCGTTAAAGAGAAATGTAAATGTTGAAAGACAGTGTTCTGTCCATGGAACTAGCTAGATTAAAACTTACATTTACTGAACACCTGTTGTGACCTAGACATTTGACTGCTCTACTACTTCTAACAAAACAGAAACCATGAAGATTTATTTTCACCTTTGTTTGCAATAAAACATTTTTGGCTACCTACTAAGTTCTTATAAAAACATTCTCAGTTGTTGAGGACAGGCTTCGACAAAAATACTTTTTACCAGAGTAGGGGTATGGAAAGAAATAAAAGTAAGGAATGTGAAGACACATAAAAATAATACGACAGTATGGGAAGGGTATTTCAGGAATCACTCAGACCCTGAAATCACCTGCATTTATTTTTCCACAGCTTTTAAACCCAACGTAAACTAGGGGAGACGGTAACAAAAGACTTTATTAACATGATACAAAAGATTAGCTCACACAGTCAAACTCTGAGACACCCAATCATTAGCATTCTGTTGTCCAAGTAGCTAGGTGTCCCAAGTCACATACTCTGGTCACTTACACTGAAAACCACCCTTCTCTAGCTGACTTTATAGTTACAAAAGAAAGGAGCAGAAGCACATCTGCATATCCTGACCACCTGCTGTCAAAATGACACCAAGCTATCTTAACTTCAAAATGGCCAGGCAACTACCTCCTGAGTTAGAAAGTGCAATTAAGTCTGTTTGTCCCCAAAACTCTATGACCATTAGGCAAGTTGAAAATGGACCTCCATTTTTCCGGCCACCACAATTTCTCCCTTCTAATTAGTTTTAATAAATCCTGTGATTTGGCAATAGGACCAATGATCTTGTCTGCCTTGGGTGAACACTTCCCCATTTCCTAGACTTATTCATCATTGAAACATGCATTGTAATTATGTAAGTCCATGTCTTACATACCGGGGGAGGGGGTCAAACCCAGCACTGACTGTTGGCCTCTGTAAACAAAGGAGATTAAGGGAGAAAAATACTTTTGGGTTCTGCGTCTCAGAACCAACCTTTTTGTCAAGAGAGTTCATCTGCAATTGGATAATGCTTTGTGAATAATCAAGCTCCTAATGGCTACAGCCTCCACTTAAAGGAGAGGGGATCACCAGGGTTGGGATTGCCCTCTTCAGTTGATGTAGAGCACTTCTTAACAAGTGTTGTATCGAATATGTTAAATCCAAGTACTCGTAGGAAATGTCAAACTTTTCTTAACATCTTATAGTAAAGCAGTTACAAACATTACCAAGTCAATATCACAATTCTAGAATGGGAATTAACAATAAACTCACAATTTGTCATATCACATTCTCTTAAATCCATCCTAATCAAAAGACAAAAAAGGTTTTTCTGATGGTGAGAGTCCAAAGGCATTGCTGCTTTTAAATAGTTGTCCCAGGCTTTGAGCAACAGCAAAAACCCTTTAGGCTACCCTCCAAGAATTTGAAGAGGAGCTATCAGTCACTCCTTATAACGAGTCCTTTTTTTCCTTGAGAGGAAATGAATTCTAAGTCCCAAAGAGCAAAACAGTCCAATGTTCAGTCTGTGTTTCTGGTCTGGCTCCATGGTAAACAGATTCACTATGTCTGGAAATCTGCATAGCAAGTCCATCAAGAGGCTGGAAATTACCAGTCTTCTCCATGATCTTTCCCTTGTCAGACTGCAGCAAGTTGTTCTCAGTCAGGAACACTGGTTCAGGTGCCCCTTTCCTTGACTTGCAGCATGGTGGGAAAAGAAGCCAGGGTCATGGGTTTAGGAACCTCTTTTATTTCTCCTATGGAGACAATAGTGGCTGCAAAGTCATCAGGGCTTGTACTCCTATATGGGGTGCTAGCAGTTAGGATGTCTTCAGGGCTGGCACTCTTATATGGGGTGCTAGCAGCTATGATATCATCAGGGCTGGTACTCCTATACGGGGTGCTAGCAGTCAGGATGTCATCAGGGCTGGCACTCCTTTGCTGTATAAACAGCCATCTCATCCAGCTTTATATTTTTCCTGTGAAAAAAGGGCAAACATATCCTCTGCCCCAAATTAATACAGTGTTGGGTCTTTTCCATCATCCAGTGCATGGCTTTTTTCACCTTGCTTTAACAAAGGTTGCATTGATGCCATATTACCAAAATCTGTCCACAGCAGATTGTTCATGGGCATTCATGAAAAATGCATGACTTAAGGCATTATGTGGTGATTCTTAATTTTCCTGCTTTTATCCTTTTAAGTTGTTTTCAAGGAGCCATGGAAATGCTCCATAATTCCTTTTCACCATTAACAATAATATGTGCTTCTCTACCATTGGAAGAATCATTTGTAAAATTTAGCATAACATCCTTTAAGGGATCTTTAGCTGCAACTTTAGGAAAAATACAAAAAAAAAGTTGTGTGAATGATCAGATGGAGAAGTTTATTAATCTGGTCCTGACATTGAGCAAATAAAGTTGTCTAAGAATGACTATTTAAAAAAATGAATCAATTTTTGCTTAATATAAGAAATATTAATCATAGCAGATTCTCTGCAAAAATACCTTCTAGATTCCATTTTGCTCATCTGTGCTAAGCAAGCTATTGCTTCAAAATAAGGGTTTTATACCTTAATTGGTGAAACAGAAAGTTGCAGCCATGAAAGCAGACTGTTTTCCCATAAAACTGCTATAGGTATAAGTTTTGTAGGTAACATACATACTTGACAAGGCTGACCATAATTAATATAATGTATTTTGTGGTTTTGTATAGCATGCTCTACCTGCTTGGGTACTTGTCTGTCTGCTTCTGTAAGCTGTCTATTGGAATTTGGATCACTACTCCCCTTAAGAATTTTACTTAGTGGCTCAAGGTCTCCCATAGGAAATTTTAAATAAGGTCTTAGCCATTGAATGTCTTCTTAAAAGTTTGTAATCTATTTTTCTAATGAAGGATGCAGGTCTGCCTAGCTGACAGGAAAATGGAAAAAATAAAGCATATTCAATGAATGGTGCCAGAATAATGGGACAGCAACATCTAGAAGAATGAAAATAGATTCATAGCTATCACGATGGAAAAATTTCAAGTCAAAATAGATCAAAGACCTCAACATAAAACCATCCACACTGAACCTCATAGAAGAGAATATAGGAAATACCCTTGAATGCATTGGCACAGGAGACCACTTCCTGAATATAACCCCAGTGGCACGGACACTGAGAGAAACAATTAATAAACAGGATCTCCTGAAACTGAGAAGCTTCTGTAAGGCAAAGGACACAGTCAACATGACAAAATGACAGCTTACAGAATGGGAAAAGATCTTCACCAGCTCCATGCTAGACAGAGGGCTGATCTCCAAAATATGCAAAGAACTCAAGAAATTGGTCATCAAAAGAACAAATAATCCAAAAAATGGGGTACAAACCTAAACAGAGAACTCTCAACAGATAAACCTAAAATGACTGAAAGACACTTAAGAAATGCTCAGCACTCATAGCCATTAAATAAAATGCAAACCAAAACAGCTCTGAGATTCCATTTTATACCTGCTAGACTGGCCAAGATAAAAAATACCGATATATAAATGTATATATATATATATATATATATATATATAGTATATACGCATGATATATACAACGTGGGGTAAAGGGAAACTCCTCTTTTGCTGATGGGAGTGCAAACTGGTATAGCCACTTTGGATACCAGTATGGTGATTTCTCAGAAAATTAGGTAACAACCTACCTCAAGACTCAGCAATACCTTTAGGTATATACATAAAGGATGCTCAGTCATACCACAAGGACATGTGCTCAACTATATTTAAAGCAGAATTATCTGTCCTAGCCAGAATCTGGAAACAACATAAATTCACCTCTTTTACAGAGATGATAAATGAGCTAGGGAAGAAACCAGAGAAATATCACCCTTCAACAATAGGCTCAAATAGCACAAAATATCTTGGAGTAATTCTAACCAAACAAGTGGAAGACCTGTATGACAAGAACTTTAAATCTTTAAAGAAAAAAATTGAAGAAGGCACCAAAGAATGGAAAGATCTCCCATGCTCTTGGGTAGGTAAAAATTTAACATAGTAAAAATAACAATCTTACCAAAAACAATCTAGAGATTCAATGCAATGCCCATCAAAATTGTAGCAAAATTCTTCACATATCTCAAAAAAAAAGATGGTACTCAACTTCATATGGAAACAAATAAAAAACCCCTCAAGATAGCCTAAACAATTTTATGCAATAAAGGAACTCCTGGAGGCTTCACAATTCTTAACCTTAAACTATACTACAGAGCTACAGTACTGACAACAGCCTGCTATTGGCATAAAAACAGGTATGAGGACTAATGGAACCAAATCAAAGACCTGGATATCAATCCACACCCTTATGAACACCACATTTTTGACAAAGAAGCAAAAAAATATATAATGGAAAAAGAAAGCATATTTAACCTGCTTATTTACATTTTTCCAGAACCTTGACTGGCCTGAAGCTGTACTTCCCTGAGGCTATTTTTTTTTTTTTTCAGCTTGGCTGTCAGGTGAGCTTAGGCTCTTAGCTGAAGCTGGGCCATGTAGCTGGATGTTAATCATGCTCTCTCTGCCAGTCAGCCATCCTGCCTGAGTACTTGGGACCAGGCAGTCTGGCCTTAATGCCTGCTCTGACTGGGCAGGGCAGGATTCCCAGTCCTACCAGAGGCCAGTGTTAGTGGTGTCTATCATTACAGTGGCTCTGAGACTGCAGCCTGAGACCAGAAGTTCAGGCGGGTATAGCTGTGTTGATTTTTAGTATCCTTGCTTTTTTATTTTAAATCTTGTAATCATAAAATTAAGAGAATTTCTGAATCCTTACCTCTGTTACAAGCCATAGAATTAACCATATCAGTTCCTTGGCTCCTGGGCCAAATAGCTTCTAGGCATTTCTATTGACCTCATAGTTACAAAAGAAAGGAGCAGAAGTACACCTGCTGTCAGGATGGCACCATCGAGCTATCTTAACTTCAAAATAGCCAGGCAACTACCTCCTGAGTTAGAAGGTTCAATTAAGTCTATTAGTCCCAAAATATCTGACCATCAGACGAGGTGAAAATGTGGCTTCATTTTTTGGCTTCTACACTAAGTCAGGCAGTGTTGTCACATATCTTTAATCCCAGCACTTGGGAGGCAGGGGAAGGTGGATCTCAGTGAGTTCCAGGACAACAAGAACTCTCTGTCTCAAAATACAAAAAAAAAAAAAAAAAAAAACCTAGAGGGTCTCAATGTAGTAAAGTATATAAGGGTAAAGATAAATGAGGAAAGAAATTGCAAAGAAAAGGAAAGTCATTCTGAGAAATTTAGACAGCATCCAAAACATAAAGCCAGCCACACTGAACCTTATAGAAGAGAAAGTGGGAAGTACACTTGAACACATTGGCACAGAAGACCACTTCCTAAATATAACTGCAGCAGCACAGACACTGCTAGAAACAATTAATAAATGGGCCCTCCGGAAACTGAAAAGCTTCTGTAAAGCAAAGAACACAGTCAACAAGACAAAAACGACAGCCTACAGATTGGAAAAGATCTTCACCCTCCCACATCAGACAGAGGTCTGATCTCCAGAATATACAAAGAACTCAAGAAACTGGACACCAAATGATCAAATAATCCAATAAAAAAAAATGGAGTACAGACCTAAATAGAAAACTCTCAACAGATGAATCTAAAATGGCTGAAGGGCACTTAAGGAAATGCTCAGCATTCTTAGTCATCAGAGAAATGCAAATCAAAACAACTCTGAGATTCCATCTTACGCCTGTAAGAATGACCAAGATCAACAACACTGATGACAATTTATGCTGAAGAAGTTGTGGGGGAAAAAAAAATTCTGCACTGCTGGTAGGAATGCAAGCTGGCACAGCCCCTTTGTATGTCAGTGTGGTGGTTTCTCAGAAAATTAGGAAATAACCTTCCTTAAAATCCAGTAATACCAATTTTGGGTATAGATCCAAAGGATGCTCAATCGTGCCACAAGGACACCTGCTCGACTATGTTCATAGCAGCATTGTTTATCATGAAAACAACCTAAATGCCCCTTGACCAAAGAATGGATAAGGAAAATGTGGTACATTTACACAATGGAATACTATACAGCAGAAAAGATAACGACATCTTGAATTTTGCAGGAAAATGGATGGAGCTAGAAAACATTATTTTGAGTAAGGTAATCCAGACACAGAAAGACAATTATGACATGTATTCACTCATAGGTGGTTTTTAAACACAAAGCAAAGAAAGCCAGCCTACAAACCACAATCCCAGAGAATTTAGACAACAATGAGGACCCTAAAAGAGACTTACCTAGGTCTAATCTACATGGGAAGTAGAAAAAGACAAGATCTCCTGAGTAAATTGTGAGCATGGTGACCTGGGGTGAGGGTGGAAGGGGGAGTGGAGAGGCAGAGAGGGGAGCAGAGAAAAATGTAGAGCTCAATAAAAGTCAATAAAAAAAGAACTAATTCACTTCAAAACAATATTGGAACCTGACATAGATTCAAGGCTCACTTTGAAATGTGAGATTAGTTCACACACATGACTGTGCAACTAAGACTTCATGTTTCAGAGGCAGAACAATTTGCTGTAGCTTTCAGTATCATTTTGATGTGAGCAGTCTGACACTATCAAGAGTCACATTGGGACTTAATTCTTCATTGTGGAGTGTTGAAAACAGATCTATCTAGTCAGAAGCCTTCTAGCATCCAAAGTTGAAGATATATAATTATTTATTTACACTTATCAATGCATCCTTCCTCTTTAATGAGGCTTAAAACATTTCAGCAAGAATGGGAGTAATTAAGACAATATAAAGTCAGTGACACAGAAAGTCTTGGCTTTGAGAAATCACCGAATACACATTTTTTCTCTTAATTCCAGACAAGTTAATGAAGTAAACATCATATATATATATATACATATACATTTTTATTTCATGGAAATATCGTTAGGACAAACAAATGCTAATCTAATTCAAAATAACAATCTAGAGAATATTTAAGTAGAGAAAAAACACATTGTTGACAACTTGGTTCAATTGATATCACAATATGGCTTGTTTCACAAAAGTGTGTGTGTGTGTGTGTGTGCGTGTGTGTGTGTACACCTGAGTACATGCACATGCTCCATTTCCCTTGGCTGTGATAAGGATGGAACTCAGGTTCTTGTTCATGCTTGATAGGTACTCTACCTCTGAGCTACATCTCTAGCCCTAAGAAATACTACATATTCTTTGAATAAAAAAATTAGAATAGGGGCGGAACCGACGCAGCTGGCGCAGCGGCTGGGACTGGCAGGTACTGGCACAGTGGTGACAGGCAACGCAGGCAGCAGGGACCAGCACAACACCCAGAGCAGATTGCCCCAGGAAAATTAAATCAAAGAGGTAGGCCTTTGGTTGGCGAGGTCCCTGGAAAACAGGGAACCTGGTTCTTTTCCTGAAGACCCGTCTGAGGGGTGAGAGGGATCTTGGCCCCTGGCAGGAGCCAGGAAACAGAACGAGGGCATTTTGCAAGAGGAGCCTCTGGCCAGCAGGGAAACCTGATCTGGTTTTAAAAGACCAATTAGAGAGCATCAATA
>NW_026068015.1:219149-259912 GCF_014885135.2 Alexandromys fortis
GGGGGACTTGATTAGGGGAGGGGGAGGGAAAGGGAAGGCGGGGTGTGGAAGAGTCAGAAATCTTTAACAAATAAATAAATAAAATATAAAAAAATTAGAATATCACACAAAATCCTGCTATTCACGATACACCAAAAATTATATAATAGCCTTCCAAAAAACATACTTACATGTAACCTATAAAGTAACAACTTTGTTCTTAATAAAATTAATTATAATGTATAAGATAATTCCATTCCAGTGAATATTAGAGGATATAACCAGAATTTCAATGGTTACAGAATTCTCTTGTGCCTTAAATATTTAATCCAATTCTATTGCATAGATCTTCTTTTATAAAAATTTTAAGAGTACATATATTGTTATAACAAAGATATTATATGTAAATTCATCTCACATAGCTATCTGAATCTGTATGCATATAAACTATAAAGTACTGTAAGCAAACATGTAAGTTCAGAGAAAATGTTAATGCAAACAGTTCACTGCAGACTTCCAAATGTTTAGGAGAACATTGGCCAGTTGGCATTCCCCCAGACCATGGAGCTCACTCACAGCTTGCTGATACCTATATTAGCATGATTTTAAAAAACATTTCCAAACTGAGAAGACAAACAGAATGTACTTAATTTTAAATTTGAATTATTTTATTTATTTGAAATATGATCACCTTTTAATTAACCCAGTCCCCCCCCCCAACTCTGAGCATTACTAGATTTCAATGCTGTGACTCGGGTTCTACACTGTAAAATGGATAGAAAGGCACAGGATGCTTCCGGTGAAGGTGCAATTAAGGGAACATTAGATACTCAAAAGGATCATGGTCAATATAAGTTGATAGCAAAGGACAACAAATGGTTAATATTCCCAAAAGTCAAAACTGTGTTAGAAATTTCATTCAAGCACACTAGACACATGTACCTGGCCTGAGTTTCAACCATCTATTGCTTAACAGAGTTGGGCCTGACTCTCCTGGGGCAACGCTTGCCTCCCAGCATCTTCTCTTGATCAATCTTTCATTTGAAATGAACACTAATGTCAGGTAGTAACTTAAAAACCATAGAGCAAATTCTACCCACAGTTTAAGGCTTTACCCTGAGCTTTATTGTTAGAAAAAGTTAGGTTTGATTCTCAGCATCATTAATTATGTACTTTGGACACTTACTCTAAGTCTCTTGAACTTTTCTGTATTTTTAAACTAGAGAACAGCAATTGCATGAGTGTTTTTCTTCTTTGGGTTTTGCTAGTATGGGATTATCTATTGCCTCTATTTTTGTGTGTGTAGCTATCTTCTTTGGGTTTGAGTTTTTCTTATAGTACTTTCTGTGGGGCTGGATTTATGAATAGGTATTGTTTAAAACTGATTTTGTCATGGGTTATCTTGTTTTCTCCATCTATGATTTTGTTGAATATATCTTCTATGACTTTAAGCTGGACTTCTATTACTATTATTCTTTGGTTAGGACTTTTCATGGTATCCCAAATTTCCTGGATATACTGTTTTAAGAGTTTGTTGGATCCAAGATTTTCTTTGACCGATGAATCTATTTCCTCTAACGTATCTTAAACACCTGAGAGTCTCTATTTATCTCTTGCATTCTGTTGGCTATGATTGCATCTATATTTTCTGGTCATTTACCCAGATTTTCCATTTCCAGGATTCCTTTGGTCTGTGTTTTCTTTATTGTATCTATTTCAGCTTTCAAGTCTTGAACCATTTACTTCTTGGCTTTCTATGCTTTATTTAAGGGATTTGTTGATTAATTTTTTGTTTGTCTTTTCTTCCACTTCTTTAAGGAAATGTCTCACTTCCTCTTTAAGGGTCTCTATCATCTTTTTAAAGTTATATTTAATGTCATTTTCTGTGGCTTCATCTGCATTGTGATGTTTAGGTCTTGCTCCTTTTGAATCATTGGTTTCTGGTGATGCTATATTGCTCTTCATGCAGTTGAATGTGTTTTTAGACTTTTATCTGCCCATCTCTTCCTCCTGGATGCAGGTGGGGTCAGTGATTCAGAGGGTCCCTCTTCCTTCAGTTAGTGCAGGTAGGGCCTGTGCTTCAGTGGTTGTTCTTCCTTCAGGTCCAGGTAGGTCCATACTTCTGATGGATGGTGGTATGGCTCTGAAGCTCCTCCAGGTATAGGCAGAGCCAAGAGTCAGGTGTTTGCAGATCCCATAAGGTATTTGGAAGTGTGGGAAGGCAGCTCCCAGGTCTCTGGGGCTTCCTTGGGTGTGGGTAGTACTATGATTAACAGCTCGGATAACCCTGACAGGTCTCACAGCAGGTGGGAGATTGTGGTGGTTGGGAGAGAAAGAAATATGTCATGTTGAGAGAGCTTGGGTATGGAGAATTTATTTAGTGGGTATTGGGAGGGTGTAAGGGTGGTTATGAAGGATAGAGAGAAAGAGAGGGAACCGCACATGTACATACAGAGAGGGGGGAGGGGGAGGGGAAGGGGGGGGGGGGGGAAGGGAGGGAGAGAAGGGGGAAGAGAGAGAGAGAGAGAGGGAGAGAGAGAGAGAGAGAGAGAGAGAGAGAGAGAGAGAGAGAGAGAGAGAGAGAGAAAGGCAAGATCAGTTTGCCTATGCTGGAAGGGAGAGATTTGGAGTGGCTGGAGATAATCTCTTAAACAGAGAGGGTACCGAGGTAACAGGGAAGGCCAGCATAATTATAACTGGTAGGATGCGGGGTATGTCTAGGGAGCCACAGCCTACAAAGTAGGTTCCACCAGCAGGGGACACAGTGATTCATCCCTCCAGGTGCATTCAGAGCCAAGCTCTTTCCAAGTATTGGTGGAGCCAATGTTCTAGTGGTCTCAGATGCCATTGGGGGTGGTTGGAGGTGTCAGAAGGCCGCTCCCAGGTCTTTGGGGCTTTGCTGGGTATGGAGGAGAGCAGGATGACCTCCAGGGACTATGACATAGAGAATTGGGTTCTTCAGTAGGAGAGCCAGATACTCACCTCTCCAGGTGGGGGTGGGCCAAGGCCCTGGTGGTCACAAATGCCATGAGAGATGAATGGGGGTGTAGGGAGGATTCAGCCCACAGTCTCCTGGGCTCTGATGGGTGGGAATGGGGCATGGGGTGTGCTTCTTGGGACTTTAGCCTAGAGACTAGGGCTCTCCAGACAGGGGCCAGATACTCACCTCTCTAGGCAGGGGGTGGGGCCAAAACTCTGCTGGTTTCAGATGCTATGAGGTATGGTTGAGGGGTGTGGGGATGCTGCTCCCAGGTCTCCAGGGCTCTAGAATCAGGGTGGGGCATGGGATGTGCCTCAGAGTCTAAGGCCTAAAAAGTAGGGCCCTAGAAATGTAAGATGACTTCTAATTGGAAGCTTTTGCTTGGCATTCATTTTGGTACACTGAATGAAAACATAATAGACCTTAATTCTGCTTAGAAGGTGAAGCCAAGTTGAAAAAACAAAACTAAACAAAACAAAAATCCATGCAAACAGAAAACAATTGCAGAAATTTTTAACAAGTCAGAAGTCACACGTGACATTAATAAAGAGCCTGGTAGACCTGTGAGCAAATGCATTTCTTTCCTCAGTTCGGTTATGACTCTCTAACTTGTGCAAGTGGTCAGCATTCCCTTCAGGTTATCTAGATACTAGTATTTGATTATTTTCATTCCAGAATTTATAGATAAATTTTGAGTACCAATATAGGAGGGTTTTATTTGTCTCTATAGTTTGGAAATTATAATCACAAACATTGGGAAGAGTAAGTTTATCAAATGCAGACATAGTATAAAATGTATCAAAAAGGAGACCAAAAAATTCACTTAGAGATTGAATAATTATGTTGTGCAACATCAGTAAATCTCTTTTGAAATTAAGCTACTTGTCTTCTATCTGTCACATTTGTATATGTAAGCTCCTGTATCATAAGCACCCGAACGGAAACATTGACTTTTCATGAATAGCTCAAATTTCATAAATCCTCCCACCTACCACTGTCTCATAATTTCAGAGTTCTGATGCTTTAGTTATGATTTAATTCATCACCCATGATAGATAACTTAATTCATCTTGATCAGTTTCTCTTTAGCTGTTTAAAATAATTAGTTTCAATACTCTGGTTTCTTTTCAGGTCATTTATACACACACACACACACACACACACACACACACATGCACACATGTGTACACACACACATTATCAAATGAACAGTTTTAACATCCAAAGGAATATTTCTCTGGAGTGGCTCTTCCATGCATTTTCTTTTCCTTGAGGGGACAACACCTAAATAAAAAATTTCAATATGATGCCAAAAAGTTAAAAAAAATAACAAGCTTCATGTTTTGAGAATTCATTCTAGACAAATACATAATACATGCCAACTTCTCTGCCCTTTCTTAAAAAGGAAATATCCTACTTAGATTCCCAGTTTCTGTAGAGCAGAGCAAAACAGATCTACTTTGATTTCTGCACAACAGTTAATGGACCAGCTTGATGCTCACATACTTCTCTGCTCAGCTAACCTCTGAAGATGCCAAGAGTCCCCATATAGACAACCAACTACTTTCTATGAGCTCTGTTCACTCAGCAGTGGTTCACTTTCTAGAAGGTTCTGTGTTTAGAACCTTACCTTGAAAGGAAGCCCAAGTTAATTTTTTTCTATGCCCAGAGGATTGAACACAGTGTTCAGGATTTAGAGTAGGTGTTTAAGCAGGACTTCAGTTTGCAAGTCAGTTATGATTCAAATTTCAAAACTAAAGTTTGAATTGACTGATAAATACATGTATTTAACTATACTTCATGCTCATTAAAAAAATAAAATTTGTTAGGCAGTGGTAACTCATGCCTTTAATCCCAGCACTCAGGAGACAGAGGCAGGTGGATTTCTATGAGTTTGAGGCCAGCCTGGTCTACAAGAGCTAGTTGCAAAACAGCTAGTGCTGTTCCACAGGAAAATCCTGTCTCGATAAAAAAACAGAAAAGAAGAAAAAATTCTAAATTTATACTGATGTCAAAACTGGAGATCTTTCTTTAAATGTAAAAGGATACTTTTGTCATCCCAATATAAATTAATAACTTTAATACATACTTATTTTTACTGAAAACCTATCACATGTCATGCATGTCACATACTAAAGTTGTTCTCATTTCTGCGAGATGGGCAGATGAGCCCAAGAGGCCTCAGTGACTGTGCTGGTCCCACGGCTGCTGTATTCTATGTTTAGATGGTACAGAATTCAATTCTGCTTAATCAGATGACATGTTCCTTAAATAAATTACTGTGAAGTTTTCACAGTAAGTAGTACACATTTGTTTAGAAATATTAAATGGGTCATCACTTTTATGAACTAAATCGTAAGGCATTCACAGACCAGGAAATAACAGTGGTACGATAAAGGTTTAATTATCTTTTTATTTGGTGGAGATGTTAACAGCTAAGTAGTTAATTCTGATAAGATCCCGAATTTACCGGTTGCCTCTGTTTGTCTTAGCTGATATGAACAGTGAAAAAGGATGAACACAAAGAACTGATCCTGATTGAAAGCTTCAGAGATTTTAATGAACACAAAGGAAAAAGATATATGGCCAGAGATTCCATGTGTTACAATGTGTATCAAGATCTCTTTGAGAAAATTAATTTATAAATTTGAATTAGATTCATAAATAAATTCTACGTGTTAATGTCATTACGAAGAAAACAACTTTTTCTATTATCACCTCAAGAAACTGTTCATGGATCAGTTTGTTTGCTACTATTGTATCATTATGTATAATAAAGAGTTAGAGAGAAACTTCATGTAACCTGGTGCTTTTATGTGGCCTGGAATGTTGGCACACTTCTTTAACAAGCATTCGGGAGGCAGAGGCAAGTAGATCTTTTTGAATTTTAGGCCAACCAGAGCTAAGTATCAAATTTCTATTGCTACATATATAAATTTTATGAGAGTTAGGGTTTAAGTTTGGAAAGAATTTAACTATATTCATCTATTGAAGAATCACAGGCACAAAGTTCATGATGTGTCCTACATTTAAAGAACCATGTGGTACTGCCTATGAGTTGCATGCACAAAGCCCTGGGTCTGATCCTCAACACTACAAAACAAACAAAAAGTACTTAAATTTATATTTGATAAAATTTGAAACAAAGTTTCAAACCTAATTTGGTCAAAGGGAAGAAAAGCAAGTTAATGTGATATTTACATGTTTAATACCTGTGACTTCTCATGGAATGTACTTTGTACTATATCAACCATAAAGAGACATATATAGGTAGTTTCTTCATTTAGTATGTAACAAGTATGTCATTGCCTCTCTGAAATAAAGTTCCTAAAATAAAATGAACTTTTGTCTTTATGTTAAAAATGCTAGTTCTTGGCTTTAAGAACCATTTGTTTTCTCAATAATTTGTACATAAAAGAATTTTTAAACCCAGGAACCCAGAGGTTTTATGAAGGTATAGAGAAGCCATGTCCCATGGTGTATGTTTGGAGAACTGTATCTGAGACACTTCACATACAGAAGAGCCAAATAAGATGAGGAAACATGATTGATTACCTCAGTAACAATTCATGAAGTACACCTAGGTGAAAAATGGTTAGGGCTTAATAAAAATTGTCTCATGGGTAAAATAAGATCACTACAGAGATGCCGCATTCAATTGAATGCGGCAGTAATTGTAACAATAGTAATTATTTATTATATATTCTTTATTAATAATCATTTATTATCTACTTGTTTAATTTTGTGATGCTAGGTCTTGTACACTCTAGGTATGCAGAGTCTGTGCTATCTGAGGTTTAATGTGCTTAGTGTAGTGACTTCCAAAGCTGCTTGATTCTTATTAATGAGGGAATATCTTTGGCTCATCTGCATTAGATCACCATTCATGTGTATTCTTTTATCCTTTCTTGTACTGAGTTGATAACTGATTATATAAGAAAGTTAACAAATACTGTCTAACTTGAATGACGTATCACACATCTAAAAATGCATAATCAATTGCATTGTTCTGTGCTGTAAGTTTTATTATTAAAGCATTTTCTAGTCCATGCTTATGTATTAATACAAATTAAAATACTTATGTAACGAGAGGACAATTAGAGAGTTTTCTTTAGTTAACTGGTTGAAATCAAATCCAAATGAGACATCCAAAGCCCATCTTATGAACATCTCTTTACTGAGGGTTTTATAATATCATTGCCATCATAATTGGAGATGCAAACATATTTACATATAAACTAATATTTCTTTGCACCATTGCCATTGAACTTAGCTACTGTCTCTGCATTGGTGCTTATGAGTTCATATTCTGTGAGTTGTATGGTGTGGATGAATGCCTCTTGCTCCCTTCTCAGTCATCATTAAGCTATATACAAATCCACCTTTCTCTTAGGAGACAGTTATCACTGGTGGGAGAATGTTCTCTATTTTTCTCTCACTTCAGAATCTTTTATGACGACAATGTTAAAAAGAATTCTCAGTATTTTAATCCATTAAATTCAGTACAGAGCTTTCCTACTGAAGAAAAATTTTTTCTGTGTTTACCCGGTCAAATATGATGGCTTTATTTCCATGTTTTTAGTTCCTTATCAAGAGGCTGCCACTGTTGAGATAAAGCAGCTGTTTAGGTTTCATCAGAGGTGTGCATCACTTTCACTTGGACTTTAATTAACTGAATCCAGTATGATTTGCTTCTCAGTTGAAGGACCCCGTCTCTAGGCACAAATTAAACCAGCAGATGGCACTGTTTATTTCACTGAGCCAAAAATCAGTAATTGGACTTTGAAGGGGAAAATGGATGGATCTGTCACATCGTATTGTTTCCCCTCCAGCTCACTTGCGTTCACTTCCACAAAAGATATAAAAAAATAGATTTGCTCATCTGAAAGTGGAAAACTGACCTTGCTTCTGGAGCTTTAATTTTTTTAAGTAGTGGTATGAAGTAAGGTATAATACATCTGAAATGATTAATGGAAGGGCTTTGTTATTACCATTGGAAGCATAAAGTTATGTGGTGTGTGTGTTTAGCAACATGTAAGTCTCTATTTTTAGATGTTACTCAGTCACAATTCTGTAAGTTAAAATGTATTTGTTTCCTCAACTTTTGACTAAGATAAAAGTGGCAACTGTGCGCTCTGAGGATATTTCCTCTGCCAACACACAAAGCCCAACTAAACCCAGAAGATGAAAGTTACAAAGGCTGCCACGTTTGGAAAAATGACAAGGATCACTGTGGACAAGAGGTAGAAGTGAAGCACGGATGATCAATGCAGGACCTCCTGGCCTTTCAGGTTCTGGAGCCAAAACCAAGACAACACTGCAAGGAAATGTTGATCCTAAGAGATAGGAAGCAGAACCTCCTAAGACTTTCATAGGACCAGAAGGAAACTCAAAACCATTGTGTTTGCTCCTGCAACACTGATTTGGGGAGCAGGACATAAGAAGAAGCATTTCTGTTGAGACCTGAGCCAAGATACCTCTGAGCCCAAGACACATGTTCTAGTTTCATTCTGTTGCTATGATAAATATTCTGATCAAAAGCAACTAAAGGGAAGAAAGAATTTGTTTCAGCTCATGGGCTACAGTCTATCATCAAGGAAAATCATGATAGAAACTTGAACAGAAACTATGGAGGAACACTGCTTGCTGACCTTCAAAGTCTCATGCTATCTTACTTATCTAATCTAAGACCGCCTTGCCCAACTTAGAGTACTGCCCCTAATAAACTGGATGTCTCCTCCATCAATTAACAATTAAGTTAATCCAAATACCCCACAGACATGTCCACAGGCAATCTGATCTAGGCAATTCCTCAAATGAGATTCCCTTTTCAGAAGACTCCAGGCTGTTTCATGTAGACAATAAAAGCCAATTAAGATGGTGTGATTGGTCTTGATACAATAAGAAAATAATAGCTCTCAGTTAGAATATTTGACTATATAGTTGGTGGCTGCAGGAGCAATGGTAATCATTTTCTTCAGGAGTGTGGTTGTTGGAAGGTTGTCTATGCTCCAGGGTTGCCCCCACACACAATTGCAAATGCAGGCAGCACCAATTAGACATGGTAAAAAAAGAAAAATAAAAAAGGAGAAGAGGATGTGAAGATGGTAAGGAGACATATATAGGGAGCTCTAGGGGAAATAGAAAGAAAAGATATTATCAAGATAAATTGTATATCTGTATGAAGAAGTTACCAGCAAATAAATTAAAATATTTGTGAAAGTCTTTACTAAATTTCAACCCTACCTAATCCTAGCTTGACTCAATTGTCTTTAAAAAATAAAATAAAAACAACTAACTAAAATAATATTTGTATTGCTTATCTGAGAACCTCAGAGAACCTCATACAATGTATTTTGATATTACTAATCCTTTAATCCTTCTTCTAACACCCACAGTTCTGTCCTCAGCTACCTATGACTCAAACCTTGGGCCCTTTTGTGTTTTCAGCAACTTGTTGAGTCCAATTCATGTTTCCCATATACTTCTAGATGTGGGACCCTCAATTAGAGTATGGTTGACTTACTAATGACCATAATTTAAAATAAAAATTGGCTCCTAACCCCAAAAACCATCACATCAACTCTCTATAGTTTACTGACTGGGGTGATGCTCATGTACTTCTTTCCCTTAAGTGTTAGAATGTAGGTTGGCTTTATCTTATGCTGGTCTTGTACAAGCAATCACAGCTGCTCATTGCCCTGACATTCTTTATTGAATCAAAGAAAAGACCCAATTTTACTGAATTGGAGTTCTAAAAATATTAAAGGAACTCCTTAGACTGTAACAGGTGACAGTGTGGATCTGTCTTTATCATTATCGTTACCGACAGCACCATTTGTAAATGGCAATAAAGACCTGGAGAGTCACAAAGAATTAATGGTTCTGACACTCTGCCTTAAACATGTGAGGAGTCAAGAGCTCCAGAATACAAACTAATGCTACGAGCCCTACAACCAAATCTCAGAGATGTAAGAGGTACCTGAGAAGTTCCAGAGAGCTCCTGATGTTGATGTAGAGTTTGAGCTTAAGCAGTATGGCAGAAATATTAAGAAGACAAAAGTCAATAGAGAAATTGAGGTGATGGAAAATGAAGGCTGTGAATATCCGATGGCAGGAGTCAAGACTAAGAGGATTGGATACACTGGTTGCTAGGAAGCTGGGACAGCTGCCAAGAGATAAGGAGTCAAGGTTCCTAACACCTAAAACTCAAGAGTTCTAACTCTATACATTCAAGTTCGCACTCTCAACTCAGGGCAATAAGCTCTAGATTTTACAGTTGGAAGCCATAAGTCTCTGATCCTTCAGGACTTGAAATTAAACTTTTCTGGGTTTGCCCCAGTTAGTGATCTTGTGCTATATAAGGCCACTAACATTAAGGGAGCTATTCCTTTACCTATCTGTGACTCTCATCTCAAAAAAACAGAGAACACCCTCCCTTATCCTCATGACAGCCTGAGAGCTTGTTATTATCATCCATTGTGATTCAGTAGCTCAAAGACATTTACATTGGGCTGGTTGTCAGCACATTACATTTTAGCAATGGAGAGGAGAGAAGGAGGTTTGAGAGATGTGCACTGAGCCATGCTGTCTTTCAGGAAGGGATGTATTAATGCTGCTGATAACAATGACACAATAGGATGTGAGGTAGACTTTCAGCCCATGAGACAAAGCAAAATGTCTTTGGTGAAGGTTGTAGAAGGAAGAAGAAAACTTGTCCTATGCAGAAGCAGGACTGACTAAGATATTTGACTGTGTTATGTAACAGAGAGATTGGGGCATACACTACTTTTGCTTCACAATGGGAATCACTCCTTTTACTGGGATGGGGAGTGGTACCAGGCTAATTTATGATCCACATTATATGACAACAGTGAAGTCTTTTCTGATCTCCATGCAACAAAGAGGATGGGTGTATTTTTGCCCCACTAGTAGCCATCTCTTCTTGAAAACTCATTACGTACAGGGCTTAGTAATTTCAAGGTCCCATGTTTTGTTTTGTTTTTTATTTGTTTTTATTTATTTTATTTTTTGTTATCAACAATTTTAAGAAGAAAGTGAGATGGGGGATGCCTCAGCTTGGTTTTATTTTACAGTGATAAAATACTCTGACAAAATACCACTTAGGAAGGGAAGGGTTTATTTAGCTTATACTTCCAAGTAACCATCCATCACTGAAAGAAATCAGGGCAGGAACTCAAAGCAGGACATGGAGCAGAAATCATGGAGGAACACTGCTTAATGGCTATCTCCAAGGGTCATGCTCAGATATCTTCTTATACAACCCACATCTACCTCTCTGGGGATGGTGGCCCTCAGTGGGCTATATCCTCTCATAGCAGTCATCAATCAACAGAATCTTTCACAAGCATAGCCGCAGGTCATTATGATCTGGATACTTTCTATTGAAGACTCTCAGATGACTCTGGGCTGTGTCAAGTTGGCAGCTGAATAGGGCTAGGATAGGAGCCTAGGGATTTGTGGAAGAGAAGTGGAAACTGTCTTTGATTGCTTTTCACTGAAATGGGACATTACTGCATTAGAAGTTTTCTGGTACAGTGAATATTCAAGATGTGCTATTTATACACCAGGGGAAATGGTTCTTCCTCTATGAAACCTTTTGAACTTTGGATGAAATTAATTGTGTAAGTTTATTGAGGAGTCCTGAGGCTGAATAAAAGGCTTAGTAACGGAACAGGTACCACTACAAGAGTGAATGTCCACAAGATCAAAGTTTTTATTTTGTCAGTTCCACAAAGGATATAGAAGCCATTTATAAAGTCAGGTGAAAGCTACCGAGGAAGGCCTCTGAGATAGATTTAATAGGGTTGTCATGAAGTTAATCCTAAATGAATAAGTAATTTCTGAATACCCACCATAAAAACAATTTACCAATGATCAATTTCCTACCTGTTGACTAGAACACCTTTGCATTCAGATACAGAAAGAAATTTGTTAGCTGTGATCCAGATTAAATATGTGAACAGTGTTCTAAAATAAAGAAATCTCTATTTGTGGCTAGTTCGGAAATAGACATAACTAGATACTGTCTCTATTCTTTATCTAAAACAATAGCTATTGAGTGGCAAAGGACAAAATATATTTTGTCTTTCTATATACATGGATATTATCCATAGTAAATTTTTTCTCTGGTTTGGGATGATGTAGCTCCACTCCAAGTGAAGAAAAGTAGCCTTTCAGGAAGAGAGATTTAAAAAACAAGTACTTTGAGTGCCTAGGTTATAAGGGTCAAGGGATACTTTGAGTAGTTACTTGAATTATCTTTGTGACATTCTAAAAGAAAGTGTGTAAAAGAGAGTACATCTGGGCAGAGAAAGCTTAAAATTTAGAGAGAGTAGCAGAAAGTCGAAAAGCACTAAGTCGGGGTGTAAAGATCTGGCTGGCCACCAAAGACTGCAGAGAAGCCAGCATGTGCTTCTGTGGATTAAGAGACTGAAGGAAAGGTTAACTGATTAAGTGCTTACTGGGAAAACATAGGAATGGGAGTTCTGATCCAGTATTCATGGGAAACATCAGGCCAAATGGCACACATGCCTGTATGGAAAAAAGACAAGAAGATTGTTGGACTTGCTGGTTCAGTCCAAATCCCCACCTGAAGTAAAGCTATGTCATCTATAACCAGTGAGAAAGTTTACATCATCAAGAAACCCCATCTCAAAGGAAATACATTAAAGAATAATAGAGGACAGCCTATATTCTCCTCTTGCTTTTGACTGTGTTTGCATAGTCATGTGCACCTTTACACACACACACACACACACACACACACACACACACATACAACACAAAAATATATAAAGAAAAGAAAAGTTTGTCACTGGTGTGAATTGGGGAGATCCTCACAATTTGAAGTTGGCCACAAATAAACTTCAACAGAAATGGAAACTCAGTTTCCTGGAGAAATTAAAATCTGGCTGCCTGTGGATCTCCGCACTCGGGAATCCAGAGGGAGAGTCTACTAACAATCATGACAGCTATGTGTAAAAAACAAAAATCACAGTCAAATACAATCTAGTGAAGCTTTGGAATACCAAATTAAATAAAAATAAAAAGGTGTATGGGAAATAAGGAAATATAAACCCTAAACCTTTCAGAGAAATGCCACTCAATGAGGAATTGATGATAAAACAGTACACACAGCAAAGAGAATAAGAGAAAGTTTACATTGGAGTCAAATGTGAATGACTGCAGATCCCATGAAAACAAACTCCATTTCCCCCAAACATTGCATTTTAATGAGGATTTTATACTTACAGAGCAAAAAAAGATAAAATATCAAGGTACCTTTAAAACACTATGATGTAAACAGCAGGTAAAGCTCTGCTCTAGGTCTCAGATGCCATCTGTCATAGTCTCAAAACTGGGTCAGTGGGTAAATTCTAAAGCATGTTAGTTCATGAAGCTAGACCATTAAGAAAGCTGGAAATAATTTGACCACAAACCTAAAACTCTCTAATCTCTGTTATCAAGCAGTTTGGCTTGTACGTGTTGCCTGAAGTCTTACAGGGTATCATTACTCTCAACACATTTTTGAAGTAGACACTTGGATCTATAAAATTTACTCCTTATGACTGCCTTCACTGCATCCTAATTTTTATGTGTTGTGTTTGATTTTCATCCAGTTCATGAAGTCCCTTTTAGTTTTCTTTAGTCACTTGATAGTGTTTTGTGAAAGTGGTATATTGAAGTTGACCATAATCACTGTGTTGGGAATAAACTGTAGACTTTTAGTATTATTTGGTTTTTTTGAATTTGGGGTGTGTGTGTGTGTGTGTGTGTTTAAAATGTGATTTTGCCCTCTTGATAACTGTTCTGTTGGTGCTTACAAAGTGACCTCTTTGTCTCTTTGACTATTTTTGGCTTGAAGTTTATTTTGTCAGAGATTAAAATTGCTATGACTATTTGTTTCTTAATTTTATTTACTTAGAATATTTTGCTTTTTGATGATTTTATACTAAAATGTTGTCTACTCTAGGCGAAAGTTTCTGTCCCATAGCCATTCAGTCTCAAACAAACACACAGAAACTTATCATAATTATAATCTGTTTGTCCTATTTCTCAGGCTTGTTAAAAAACTATTATACTTGAATCAACCCATTTTTATCAGTTTAGTCATGTAGCTTGGTACCTTTTCTTTTTTTTTTAATATTTATTTATTTATTTATTATGTATACACTATTCTGTCTGTGTGCATGTCTGCAGCCAGAAGAGGGCACCAGACCTCTTTACAGATGGTTGTGAGCCACCATGTGGTTGCCGGGAATTGAACTCAGGACCTTTGGAAGAGCAGGCAATGCTCTCAACCACTGAGCCATCTCTCCAGCCCCCTTGGTACCTTTTCTTAATAAGACATTCTCACCTTGTGTCCTCTGCATCTGGCTTGCAACTGTGTCTCTGCCTTTCCTCTTCCCAGAATTTTAGTCTGGTTGCCCTGCCTATATTTCCTACCGTGATACTGGATAATCAGTGTATTATTAAACTAATACGAGGGACAAATCTTTACAGGGTACAAAACCATTATCCCACAGCATTTCCAACATTTCTTTTTTCAAAACAAGAACCTTGAATTTAATCTCTTTTGCTTAACCTTTTTCCTGACCATTATCCACACCGTTATGTAACCAATACCCTAAGCAAAGACAAACGTTCATTTTCCATTTGGGGGGGATGTACGTGTAGTTTTCTAGGCTACTTCCTGATGATTGGGGGGGGACTGGTAATCTTTGGGAAATCCTGTGAAAATTTAGAATTATTGCTGAATCTTGGCTGTAAGTACTCTGTGAGGCTGCGTCATCTCAATCAGTTCTCAAACTGTTTCAGGGAGTCTTGCTTGATCAAAGCATATTAACCTTAAGAATTCTACACCTGCTCATCTTCTGTGGAAGCAAAAGCAGAACCTCCTTTCCAAAACAACATATTCTTAGGCACAAATTTTGATATCACATATCTTTATGTTGGTTTAGCTTAGCAGTTCCCACAATCAAATGTTTCTCTGTAGTTAACTCATTAACAGTCAAAAAAGATAAAGAAGGTGCAATAACATACATAATCTAGATTCTTTATGTGTTTCCATGTTTATATGATCCATTATAATTTTTTTACATTATTTCTCCTTTAAGGACCTCAGTTTATTATCCTTAAATTATTCCTTTTATCTGAGACTCTGTCTATCCTCTGTCCTTTCTTGTCTCTCAAGCTCATACACATTTATCAATTGTAGGGTGACCCATTTAGAGGCCCTTTTTTTCTCAACCTGTCCTTATTGTGTAATATTTTTTCTGACCAGAGGAGTTTTTTTTTTTAAATGTTAAATGGGCGTGACTAGGATTAGTGTGGTGACTTTGACTGCTGGCCCTGTTCAGTTCAGCTTCCCAATATGGCAGAGGTGGTATATTCACCACTAGACCAGGAAGTCATTTTCATTCAGATCACCACAATTGTCTTATTTTGTGTTCTATATTTTGTACCTTTCTAGGCTTTTTTTCTCTGAACTTAGAGCTTTCCATCAATGATTTTATTGATATATTCTATAACGTTGGTGTATGGATTGTGTGACCTATAATTAAAAGACTTTCCCTTTTCTTATTGTCCTAGAGTTCTCCTATATTGTGTTCTTTATAAAAATGTATTATTATATAGGAAAAAAAGAGTGAAGAGAGGAAAATAATAATGTGTCTTCGAATCTCTCATCTCTGTCCTTCCTCTTTCGCAACTATCCCATTCCCTCAAGTTCTCCTTCCCCCTTTCTTCCCCTTTCACCCTCCCTTCTCCCCATACCCCCATGCTCCAAATTTTGTTGCGTGATCTTGTCTATTTCAGCTTTCCAGGTGGATCTATATATGTTTTTCTTAGGGTTCACCTTGTTACTTAGCTTTCTAGGATCATGAACTATAAGCTCAATATCCTTTGCTTTACAGGTAGTATCAACTTCTGAGTGATACATACCATGTTTATCTTCTTGGGTCTGGGTTACCACATTCAGGATGGTGTTTTCTAGTTCCATCCATTTGCATGCAAATTTCAAATGTCATTGTTTTTTACCACTGAGTAGTAGTCTAATATGTATATATTCCACACTTTCTTCACCCATTCTTCCATTGAAGGGCATCTAGGTTGTTTCCAGGTTCTGGTTATTACAAATACTGCTGCTATGAACATAGTTGAACAAATAAATGTTTTTGTAGTATGACTGAGCATCTTATGGATCTATTCCAAGAGTAAGATTGCTTTATCCTAAGGTAGGTTGATTCCCAATTTTCTGAGAAACTTCCATACTGATTTCCAAAGTGGTTGTACGAATTTCCATTCCCCAGTTTGTATTTTCTCTATTGCCTTTATTTCAGTCTTCAAGTCTTGAACTATTTGCTTCACCTCTTTAATTGTTTTTTTTCCCTTGGTTTTCTTTGAGGGATTTATTATTTTCTTCTAATTTTTTTGTTTGTCTTTTCCTCCATTTCTTTTAGGGAGTTTTTCATTCCCTCTTTAAAGGTTTCCATCATCTTCATAAAGTTATGTTTAAAATTGTTTTCTTCTGGGTTAGGATGATCAAGTCTTTTTCTTGTATGACTACTGGGTTCTGGTGATACCATGTTGCTTTTTAGGCTGTTGGATGAATTCTTGCAGTGGCACCTACCCATCGCTTCCTTCAGTTGATGCTGGCAGTGTCTTTGTGTCTTTTTCCAATCCTTTCAGTGACTTTCTCCATCTTTGTAACTGGTCTTGGTTTGCTCTATACTGTCGATATCTGTGTGTCAGGGAGCCACGAAGGTCTGTTTTAGCCTGCTTTCTTGATCTGCTCTGCTAGTTTGTTCTCTTGATCCACTATGTGTAATCACAGCTTGTGCTTTAGAATTCCTCTCTTGGTCCTCTCTCATGACACTGTGTAGTTGCAGCTTGTGTTTCAGTGTCCCTCTGAGGTCATGAGGCAGAGGGAGGTTGGAGGGTTTGGGAGTGGAGTGGGACTTGTAGCTTGCAGGGTCAGTGGATTAGGGGGTATTGGGGAAGCCTACTTGGAGGAAACTATCCTGTGTGCTTGCCATTGAGGGAGGGGTCCTGGGGTTTTGCTCCTGTATGGAGGGCCTAGAGAGTGGGGTATCCTTCTGGGTGACTGGTTCCTTACCTCATGGTCCTCTCTGTGTAGTATCAGGCTGTGTTTCAGAGTTCCACTGAGGTTGCAGTATAGTTTGAGGGCAGATGGAATTTGTAGCTTGTAGTATCTAGTAGATGGAAGATATTGGGGTAGCCTACCTACAGGAAACTCTCTTGCTGCTTGGCTAGAGAAGCTTAAGACAGGTGGGGGAGGGTCCTGAAGTTTTGCTTCTGTAGGAAGGACCTAGAGAGTCAGGTGTCCAGCTGGGTGGCTGGACACTCACCTCTTTGTCCTCTGTATTGTAGCAGGCTGTGTTTCAGAATTCTACTGAGTTTGTGGGAGGATAGTTGAGTTTGGGGGCAGTATGGACTTGTATCTTGGAGAGTCCAGTGGATGGGGGGAGGGGTATTAGGGCAGCCTACCTCTTGGTCCTCTTTATATTGTAGAAAGCTGTCAATCTTGGCCATTCTTACAGGTGAAAGTTGGAATCTCAGAGTTGTTTTGATTGCATTTTCTGAGCATTTCCTCAAGTGTCTTTTAGCCATTTTAGATTAATCTGTTGAGCATTCTCTGTTTAGGTCTATACCCCATTTTTAATTGTATTATTTATTCTTTTGATGACCAATTTCCTAAGTTCTTTGTATATTTTGGAGATCAGCCCTCTGTCTGATGTGGGGTTTGTGAAGAATCTTTTCCCATTGTATAGGCTACCATTTTGTCTTGTTGACCATGTCCTTTGCTTTACAGAAGCTTCTCAGTTTTAGGAGGGCCCATTTATTAATTGTTGCTCTCAGTGTCTGGGGTTATATTTAGAAAGTGATCTGCTGTACCAATGCATTCAAGTGCATTTCCCACTTTCTTTTCTATGAGTTCAATGTGGTTAGTTTTATGTTGAGTTGAGTTTTGTGCATGACAATAGATATGGCTCTATTTTCATTCTTCTACATGTTGATATCCAGTTATGCCAGTACCATTTGTTAAGTATGTTTTCTTTTTTCCATTTTACAATTTTTTTTCTGTCAAAAATCAGGTGTTTATATGTGTGTTGATTGATTGAATTCAGTTCTTCGATTCAGGTCCATTGGTCTTTCTGTCTGTTTTTATGCCAATACCAGGCTTTTTTCAGTACTGTAACTATGTAATAGAGTTTGAAGTCATGAATTGTGATGCCTCCAGAAGTTCCTTTATTGTACAGAATTGTTTTAGCTATCCTAAGTGTTTTTATTTTTCCATATGAAGTTGAGTATTGTTCTTTCATGGTCTGTGAAAATTTTTCTGGGATTTTGATGGACATTGCATTGAATCTGTAGAAGTGCTTTTGATAAGACTGACATTTTTACTACGTTAATTCCACCTACGCAAGAGCATGGGAGATCTTTCCATTTTCTGGTGTCTTTTTCAATTTTTTTTTCTCCAAAGATTTAAAGATCTTGTCAAACAGGTCCTCCACTTGTCTTTTTAGAGTTACTCCAAAAATATTTTATGGTATTTGTAGCTATTATGAGGGATGATGTTTCTCTGATTTTGTTCTCAGTCTATCATCTCTGTAAAGAATGGCAACTGATTTTTTTTGGAAGACTCTGTAACTACTACAAGCTGTTGCTATTGGTTGTACCCAAGAGGGAGAAGGTAAGTCCCTATTATTAAATATACCATGCACTTCAGACACAGGATTCAGAACATCCGCTTTCCCAATCTGGATCTGACCTGAAAGCCTCCTTTCTGAATACTAGTTTTTATGGAACCAGAAAGCACCAGGCAAACTTCTAAAGGATGGAGGTGACCAACAGTTCTTTTCAGTCATAATTCCTATTAACTGCTACAATTAACAGTATAGCACATTAACCTTAATTGTGCTATTGCAGCATGTGTACCTTGTAAATAACCAACAACTAGCTAATTGCACTTAAGACCAATTTAACAACAGGGAATATGATGCATGGTACTGGAACCTAGCCAAATACCAAGAGCCAGCACAGTCATGTAACTTGCAGAAGAACTCACAACCACTACTTTACTACAACATAATCCCTAACTAGATTCTACATATTTGTGTTGATATCCAAAAATAAGGATGGTCCTCACTCCTCATTGAGAAACCTTCTCTTTGCACTACATGGAGATCATTACAGAATACCAAGATTGATCAAAATGAAGAGTTGTGTAACCTACTCCCAATTTATATATCTAGATAACAGCCTCTGCACCTAAAGTTCAGGAATAATTGTGGAAGAGGACACAGGAAGATTTCAAAAGTCAGAAGATCAGGGAATTTTCTGTGAGTTTGTGTCTCCTAGAAATGTCAGAGAAATTACACTTATGAAGTCTCAGCAATGTGGCTGAATAAATGAGATCTGAACAAGGATGGTATCAATAGACATTCTAAAACTGAACAGGGAAAGCTAGCAAGGCCACAAACCTAAACAAAAAACTAGAGGGAGACAGAGCATTGGGCTGAGTTCCCAAAGTACAGTTAAAGCAAGGGAGGAGTGATAATCTGAGTGAAAAGGTCAAGGCCTTGATGGGGATACGCACTGAAACAGCTTGTCTGAGCTAATGGAAGCCTTCCAACTCTGACCTGACAGCAAGGAACCGGCATAGGACTAAACAAGGCCCTCTGAATGTGGGTGACAGTTGTACGGCTGGGGCAGACTGTGGGACCACTGGCAGTGAGACCAGAATTTCTTCCTCCTGCTTGTTCTGGCTCTTTGAAACCC
Organism: Alexandromys fortis; assembly: GCF_014885135.2. Taxonomy (NCBI): domain Eukaryota; kingdom Metazoa; phylum Chordata; class Mammalia; order Rodentia; family Cricetidae; genus Alexandromys; species Alexandromys fortis. Next base: position 238,936 of record NW_026068015.1, read on the forward strand.
ATTCTCTCTGGAGAGATACCTTGCTAAGCCTAGATATAGTGGGGATGGCCTTGGTCCTGCCTCAAAGAAATGTGCTAGACTTTGTTGACTCCCTATGGGAAACCTTATGCTCTCTAAGGATTGTATGGGGCATGGGATGGGGGTTGGGAAGAGGGGAAGGTGGAGACAGCAGGAGGAGGGTAAGGAATGGGAAGTGAATTTGGCATGTGAAATGAGAAACGATAGTTTTGAAAAAATAAATTAAAATAAAAAATCCAAAAACAATGCTAAGAGCAGAAAAAATAGTTTTCAACATTGAAGAGCAGAAAAATGGTTATCCAAAAACCAATGGTAGGACTTGAAAGCAGGCATATATGTGTATGCACATAAACATGCATATTTATGCATTATTATAAACATTATTAAATATTGCACATATATGTATGTAATACTATGCAACCTGTGTGAGTTATCAAGTTATACTTCTATATTTAGAAATGCACACATACCCACAATCATGTATATACATCTATATGTAACAATTAAAGTAAAATAATCCATTTATGTGTTATTACATACCTTATTACATATTGCATATATGTATGTAATATTATGCAAACTTTGTAAGTTATAAAGTTATACTGATGTATTTAGGAATGCATACACACCCATATATATATATATACATATATATTCTTTAACTTTATATATATATGTAACAGTTAAAGTAAAAGAATCCACATATTTGAAAGAGAGCAAGATAGAAGAAGGTTACCAGAGGAGGTTTTTGATGGAGAAAAGGGACAGGGTAAATAATATAATCAAAGTATAAATACAAAAAAGAAAAATATTTTAAAAATCACATTATTGATCCACTTACTCTACCTGTCTTCCGGCCAAGATGCTAGGTTTTCACTGTTCCATTTCATAAATGAGACTTTTCCATTTCCAAATGAAATGAGTGTTTAATTTGACCTGAGTGTTCATTTCCAGTTTCATTGCCATTTGTTTATTGTCCAGTAATTCTATCTCTTTATTGAGTTCTATTTTCATATCTTTGATTGACTTCCTCACTTCATTTGCCTCTTTGTTTTGATTCTCTTACATAGCATTCAAATATTGTTTAAGTTGCTTGAAAATAATTATAGTTACTATTTTAAATTCCTCATCTGAAAGTTCTTCCAAATTATTCCACTGGGAGCCATTACTGTGGGATTAGTAATTTTGTGGGATTAGACATGGTACCTTGTGTTATTTTTCTGCTGTGCTGAAATTTGTGTTTGGAATTAGTTTGTTGTTTGACTTTTTCATTATTTTTTTTATTATAGCAGTCTTTTTTTCAGTAGAGTACTTAACAATTTTCAGAAAACTAAGTTCTAGTAGGTTTGAGATAAAATTTTTCTTCTAAGGATTTAATATTTAGGGTTGGAGATTTAACCCTTAGTCTTCCTCTAAGAGTCAGGTGATGTCCTGGGTCAGCTTGGGTTTGCTGCCTGTGACTGGAACTCTGGAGCTTCTAATGCTTGTATGTACTCTTAACTGAACCCATGTCTTCTTTAAGAACAAACACAGCTCAAGTCTTCACCATGGGTCGGTAGCTTCCATCAGAGAGTGTGAACCTCCCCAAATGCCTAAGAGCCTTACTCTAGGTGAAATTCAGTTTCTACTGAAGTCCACAGCTTCTGTTGCAAGGAACTGTAGAATTCCCTGCACCTCTGGGCCTTTCTCTGAATCTGCTTAATTCTTTCTTCTGGGTCACCATTTTCTCAAGGAACTGTGGCCAACTCTGTGCTGTGGACGTCAAATTCTGGGTCAAATTCTCTCTGTGTTGTAGGCAATCAGATTCTGATGTTTCTGTGTACTATGGGCCTTATTCATCCTCAGCTCAAACCTTCTTTCTGGGTCTGAGACTTGTACACAGAGCTGCAGAATAACCTGCACCTGTGGGACTTCACCTGGGTCAACTTGATCCTCACATTGTTGAGTTTTCTAGGTGCTGGGATTACAAGGGTATGTCACCACATCCTAGACTGTGCATTTCTTTCTTTGACTTTTGAAAAGAATTTATTTGCATTTAATAAACCTCCTGTATGGCTTCAAGATAACAAGACACCGACATTCTTAATATACTTGGGTGAAAAGATTAGGTCTTCTTAGCTATTATATTGATGAACTAGGAGTTCTTGATTACGGGATGGTTAGGAAACTTCCTTTTCCCCAGAATATTTCTGAGTCACACCACAGTAATGTTAGGGGTAGCTCTAGTCTTCTTTTGTTGTTGTTGTTGGCATTTACTGATGTTTTCTCATTAATCTATGTCTACAATTTATCAAGGTCGACAGGGAGGTTGACACTCTGGTAATTTTTTAAACTGTGAGGGGTTGAGGTTGGGGCGTATATTTCTTATGAATGAAGCATAAAACCTTCCTTTTCATTCCATATGTAGTACTAATGGCTCCTTGGGACTTTATAGCATGCTGAAGAAAAAACAGAATTCAGAATTCTTAATCAATGTTTCAGTTTTTAAAAATTAGTTTCTGAGCAACTGTGGCTAAGTGAATAGTTTGCATTGCAATGTCCAAACAATATTGAAGAAGATACCCTTTAACTGAGATTACATTAAAACACTGTTATATAATTTCTTCAATCATTCCCAAGTTTCTCTTTCTTCTTTACCATAGTAGGATATGCTGTACAATATCCACATATCCAGTGACACATGAAGAATTAAATTTCTCTGTCCAGTCTTGGAGCTTTGATAATCTATTGCCACAGAACCAAGCATTGCAACAGAACTTAGGCATCACATACCACATATATGTAGCACCTATGCATAAAAATTCTGGGGTATGCTACTTTTATTAGAAGAAAAGGGAAGACTTGAATGTTATAAAAGAAAGTAGAACTAATTCAGAAACAAAAGAAATGTTACTCTAAATCAATTGCAAATAATTTATAGATATTATTCCATTAGTTCCCAAAGAAGCATAGCATTTGAACGGTTGTGCTTGAAAAACGTAAAAAGAGAATTATAACTCTGCCTTCTCTGAGGTTCATTCTATGCATGCTAGAACATGAAGCCATATATGGAGAGAAGATCCCTCTAGCATTTGAAAGTACAGCTTACACTTGGTAAGATGTTTACTTGCTTCTATCCATGGCTTTATTTCCCTCTTTTGCTTTATTAAAATCAGAACCATCTCATGTCCTCTAGAAATTGACTTCTTATATAAAATCATATACTAAACACTTATTTTTTTCTACAAATGCAAAATCTACTCATCAATTATACCTAAAGTGAAGTATATTAATCTTATTTATGGTTGTATTAGTTACTTTTCTCCTTGTTACAAAAAAAAGTACCTGACAGAAGCAATTGAACAAGAGTTTATTCTGAGCCAGTTGGTGATGGTGCATGCCTTTAATACCATCACTCAGGAGGCAGAGGCAGGCATATCTTGTGAGTTCAAGGCCAGCCTGGTCTACAAAGTGAGTTCCAGGATATCCAAAGCAATTATATAGAGAAATTGTGTCCCCCACAAAACACACACACACACACACACACACAATAAATAAATGTTGCTTGTTTGTTTCTTTTAAGTTTTTGTTCCCTGGTTCACAATTTGAGGGTATAGTCCATCAAGGTGACCCAGGTCTGGTGGCAGGAATGTGAGGTTGTTTGTCATAGTGCATCGGCATTGAGGCAGCATAGAACAATAAATGCTGGTGGTCACTTCTGTATATTCAGTCTGGTGCCCTAACTCATGGAATGGTGTTCTCCACATTCAGTGTGTGTGTTCCTAGCTCAAATAACCCTAATTCAAAGATGTGCCTGGAAAATCACTTCCTAAATGATTCTAGATCCTTCCAGGTTTACAACATAAGCAATTATAATCTCAGCCCTTGTCAGCTGGACTGCAACAACATCACTTTTAATTGATAACCTTTTACTGTTTTCTCCATGAACGAATGATAATCCTATAATACAACATGGGTTTAGTCCATCTATAAATGTCCCCTAGTCTTTAACAGTGACAACACTTTTCAAAAGTTAAGTGCAGAGTCTCATTTAATCCTCAGGGCATTCCCTGTACATTCAAAAGCAACTCCACCCTACATATAATGGCACAGAGTGATTTATTTCCTTCTGAACTGGGAAGGAAAAATTTGACTAAAGAAAGACTTAAATCTCACAAAGAAAAGATCATGTTCTCTAACTGCATGTTAGACTCATGATGGACACATCAGTGTTCCAAAGGATTTGAGCTGCCCTTGCATTCCATCTATGTTTTTCGCAGCACATACAGCCTCTCTTGGGCCAATCCTACTCTGTGCCTGTAGCATTCGTCAGTAGACATCCCATACCCTGAAACTGTTGTACTCTCCACTGTAACTTTGACTTCATTCTTATAACTTCACACAGTCACTCTGAGAGACATCAACCCTGTCAGACATTGCGTATCCTCAGCAGGTCTCTGCATTACAGATGAGGTGGGGCAGGCATGAGATGGAGAAGCCTACACATTAATGTCTGCTTTGTTATCGGGTTTTATCTCTGTTTTGTTAATATTTATTTTTGTTTTACTTTCAGACAAAGGTTTCGCTATGTAGCCTAGGTTGGCTTCCAATTCACAGCAATCTTTCTTCAACTGCTTGAGTGCTGGGATTACAGACATACTCCACATATCTGACTTCAGGTTTAAGTCATATACTATTTAATTGTTACACTTTCATCAAGGCAAAAAAAAAATGGAGCCGTTACCAAAATATTGCCCATATAAGTTGGTGCTTCAGCCAACATTTAATGAAATTTTCCAGGCACAAAAGAAGAGATAACCTGCACGATTGTTCAAGTAAATTGATTTCTTCCAATAGAAGTCCCTCAGGTTTGTGAAGCACTTTATTAGCCTTTGTTTTGAGTATGATAATTAAACTTTCGACTTCATTTATTGCATTTCCTCTTATTTTGCATTTTTCTCATTCTTTTACACAGACATGATACAGTGCTTAATTAAACTACAATAACTGTACAGTATCAACAATAGCATTCTGAGATGCTCAGTCCTTCTTATGATGCAAACAGATTAGATCACGTGTGTTCAAGATGGTATCATTAAAGATTTGAAGAGACAGAAATTAAAGTAATAATGAAAAGTTTTTCATTATCTCCCAAATCAAAGAAGAGAGCAAAGATATATTAAGTTAACATCCTTTAATAAATATCAGAATTAATGGTGTCCCAGTTCAGTGCACTGGTTTATCTCCCAGTTTGGCCACCTGGCAATTATATTAAACATTCCAGACACATTGCTATCATGTCAATATGTCACCTAAACCTGTCGTTATGTAGGTGAAGGAGCAGTCTGTGGAATGATCATAGGAGGAGAAGAGAACACAAAAGGCAAACCACCCAGTGGTTCACAGTGTTCTCAAGGATGGGAAGGACAAGGGAAGGCTCCCATGTCCTCATAAAGAGCCATCTTATTACTCTGTTGGAGAGAACTGGAGTGAAAGCAGCGGAAGATTGGATTAAATGTGTGAGGGAGGGGTGATATTGACTTAGTGAGGATGAACTAAATATAATTGTGTTGTTTTCTGAAATTACAACAGATCACGAAATGGTAGCATTACCCTCCTTTTCTTGTTACATAATGGGTACTTGGAATATTTGTCTGCAGTTGTAATGACAACCTAGGCATGTTATTTCAAATTACTAATGCAACTACAGAAGAGTCAAGGATGCAATTTTCATGTGTTAACTGAGAAACAATCTCCTCATTGTTGAAACACTGCCTTGAGAAGAGAGGGAGTACTAACAGAGCAACTTTTTCTTTAAAATTTATGTCCTGAGGCAACGTTAAGAGATAAATATATCCACAAAAGAACAATAGCTGCTGTCTGAAAAAGCAGTGTTCCTAAAGCTAAAGTGTTGTCTGAATTACTTTTCAGTTTTGATTTCTACTTTAATAAGTGTTATTTAGAAGAGTATTTATTTTAAATCGTGTAGTTTACCGTGTTGTTTTTCTTTCCTAATCCTATTAAATCAAATTGCATTGTGCTCAGAAAGTTTCACATCTTGGAGTCTACATTTGAAAATCTTTAGAGATCTTCTTTATAGTTGATTTTTCTAACTTACCCTGGGATTTTAAAAATAATGCAAAATCTCTGTAGTTTGGTAGTGCTCTGAACTCTCACTGTCTTAGAGCACTGTGGTGTAAACTACAACCCTAATTCCTTTAGACTCCTTACAAGGAATTCATAGAGCAGCCTTCACCTGGGAGATTTGTCCATTTCTCCCTCTGCATCCATTTCAAAGATATGACTCCACATCACCAAGATAACCTGCACATTCAACCACAATAAAGTACTTCAGTCTTTTTATTTTTACCTTGATTTCATCTTGCCAACCATAATTTTTCTAAAATGCACACCCCTCTGGCCACCAAGTACTGGAATTTTTTTTCCAAGTCTATTACAATTGTATTGAAAAGAAGACGCATGAAGAATGAAGGAGAAAAACCATTCAAATCTACTTTTTCATAAACCAATGAGAATATGATCATAAAACTGTTATCATTAATTTTTCAGAATTCTGAAAGCTAATTAAAGCCTTTCAATAATACAAAGAAATTTTACTTTAGGAAGATTGTGGAATCTTCACACAAATGGATACTGTGTGTGTGTGTGTATACACTTGTAGAGGTCAACAATCAACATTGAGCATCTTCTCTTGTTGCTATCCAATTTACTTTTTAAGATAGGATATCTCAAGGAACCTGGAACTCACTAATTCATCTAGACTGGCTAGCCACTGAGACCCTGACTCTCATCCTCTTATCTCCACTGACCAGCCCGGGGGCTATAGGCATGCAGCACCAAACCAGGTTGTATGTGGGCTCTGGGCATTCAAACACAGGTCCTCACGCTTGCCCAGAAAGCACATTATCCACTGACCATCAGCCAAACCATAAGCTGTTATCTTTATGGTCTATTAATATGCTTTGGTTCTTTTTCCTTCTCTAACTCTATGTCAGCCTTAAAAAAAAAAATCCAGAACAAAAACACAACATTCACACTCTGTGTCTATGAAAAATGTAACCTGACAGTGGAATGAACTGGGATTTGATACCTGATCCTCATTGTCCTGTTGTTACCAGTTGACCTATGTAAAAGCCACCTGAGGAGCTTCTTCCTCATGGTTTGTCTTTATTTGATTAATCCAGAAGTTTGTCTTTGAGTGAAGCTATATCCCCAGCTATGTATCTAAGATAAACATTTATTTAACACCATAGCTTTATCTTGGGAGAAGATATCACTGGGGCTTATAAGAAGCTGACTAAGGAGCCTAAATGGAAAGGTGGAGGAATGAGCATAACTGAAGGACTTCAAAAAGTTCCAAATATTGGCAGGACTCTCTCTCTCTCTCTCTCTCTCTCTCTCTCTCTCTCTCTCTCTCCCCCCACACACACACACACACACACACACACACACACACACACATGATACCTGATAAAGTCCCATTCTCTCACTTGTGTCAGCCTCTGGTCAACTTGAGTTGGTGCATAATGAGGAGGTAAGGGTTAAAGCAAAGTTATGAACTGTTTGCTAGAATGTTAAAGAAGTAGATCAACATACATACTAACTTTCCAAACTCCCTCAGGAAACGTTTCTTGGGGTCTAAGGGCTATAAAGAGAACACTACTGAATCACTAGTTGATGACTAACGTAACTGAATAGAGATGTGGGTGGTTGAATATTACAGATAATATGGACTCAGAAAAACCAGTTCCTGATAGGCAGGGTAGAAAAAAAAAAGCCTGAAACAGAAATTATCAGATCAGGGGCAATAACAAACAGTACCAGTATCAAAATTTAGGATGATAAGGCCTCATATTGGTCTCACCCCAGAGTACACACAATATTATTTTAAAGGCCTGATTCTTCATCAAGGAACTGAGATAAAAGCATGCACTGTATACAGTAGATGAACTAACCCTGAAAGGAGATGTTTGACTTGAAAGATGTTGGGTTTACTAAAGGCCTTATCAGCTGTTATAAATATATTTAAGAACTAAAGAAATATCTAATGCCCAGAGGCTATCATATAACACCTCTTCTGTACAATATGGTAAACATTAGTCAAATATTGTATTTTAACTTAAAATAATTTAGATGTGATAAGATAGGTCACAGCACTTGCTGTCTGAACATGCCTATCAATACCGAGGTAAAAGTAGAAGGAAAGAATCATCTCCGCCACTGACTTTATATGCACGCTATAGCATGCATACACACACATACACACAGGCACACACACACACACAGGCATACACACAAAAAATGAATAAATAAATAAATAATTTTAGAGTCATTTAAAATTAATAAATTTCAATAAATTAAGATTTTGATAGTCCCCTTTATTAAAAACCACGGTGGTGCACAACACTCAAATTGTAGTGAGTTTTGTATTAGGCTTCTAAGAGATAGAGCATTTGTATTGAAGAAATTTCAATGGGGCAGAACTAGTCACTAACATCTAACTTGTACATGGAATAAAGGAGTGAAAGAAAATTTATAGAATAAGAAAGATTCCATTTGGTAGGGGATGGGGGGACAGAGCAGTGTCTAATACAGAGATGCACAAACAGTCAACATGCAAGAGGAAAAGAAACTGAAGTGCTCATTCCTAAGTGAGATATTCATGCCATACTCCTGTCCAAGTCGGTGTTGTGGAATATTATTTTAAGATGTGTTACACTTGTTTTTTGCAGCAAATTATTTGTTTTAATGATGCAAAGATATGTAAGATTCTTTTATGCTGTATTTGTTTAACTCTCTGAAGCCATGTAATTTTGCCTGTCTAAAACACCTGGTTGGTCTAATAAAGAGATGAATGGCTAATAGTAACATAAGAAAAAGCATAGTTGTGACTGGCAGGCAGAGAGAATACATAGGCAGAGAAATCTGGGAGAAGAGAAGATCAAGGAGCAAGAAAAGAAAGTGTCAGTCACCCAGCCATCTAGCCACACAGCCAGACATGGAATAAGAAGGAAAGAAAAGATATACAGAAGTAGAGAACAGTAAAAGCCAAGAGGCAAAAGATAGATGGGATAATTTAAGTTAAGAAAATCTGGCTAGAAATAAGCCAAACTAAGTCTGGGCAGTCATAAGTATGAATAAGCCTGTCAGTGAATTTATAGGAGAGTTGGGTAGTGGAACTCTCAAAATAACAAAGAGCAGGAGAGTAAAGAGTAAAGCAAGCAGCCAAAAAGTCAAAGCTACTATTGATGTGATGAAACACCATGACCAAACAGCAAATAGGGGAGGAAAGAGTATATTTGGCTTATACCTGGAGGCAGAAGCGATGTGGATGGCATGGAGGGGTGCTACTTAAGAAGGCTTGTTCCTCATAGCTTGCACAGAACCAGTTTTCCTATAGAACCCGGGGCCACCACACCAGGGATGGTACACCCACAATGAGCTAGTTTTCTTTATGGCTCCAGGCCCTGAGATGATACCCATACTACAGTAAATTTCCTGCAACCATCCATTCACATTCACTCTTCATTAAGTAATATCCACTTAGTGGACAGATATTACACTGTGAGAGAGAGAGAGAGAGAGAGAGAGAGAGAGAGAGAGAGAGAGAGAGAGAAAGAGCATGCACATGAAGTATGAAGGGAAAAGTGGTGGGGGAAAGAGGGAAGGTCTTGGAATGGAGGGAATATGGGATATATTTAATCAAAACACACTATGTATATATATTACATATTTTAATATTAATTTAAATATTTTAAAAATAAGGGAATAGAAACAGAACCTTGTTGAAAGTGTCATGTGCTCATTCTTCTTGGAAAGAATACAACGCTATCTGTTCAGCTTAGTAATGGATTAGGTACATTGTTCAGTGAACATTAATCATATTTTTACAAAACTAATAATACTTAGTAAAAGAACATCTGTAGCATTATATTTATTATAACAAACAATTGGAAATACTGCCAATATTGTTTATAGAAAGTTACTTTATTTATGCTATTTATCAAGTGGCAATAAGTTCATGATCAAATAATACAAAAAGCTAGGGAAATTCGTAACCTTGATAAAAGTCTCTGAAAGCAGTAGGAACAATGCTGACATCAAGAAGGCTGGTTAAAATGATTTTTAATGATGATGAAGTCCTGGAGTTAAAACAGTGAGCATTTCATTTTAGTTCTGGCAATATCTGTGTCACTTAACTCCTTTGAGCTTTTAAGAAATGATGGAGACTAAATATTTGAATTTCTAAAAGTCCCTTGAATAATGCAATCCCTGTATGAATTAAGGTTCTCTTTCCCTGTACTTGGATTTTAAGGTTAATATTGTTTTTGGTGAGAGTTATGAATTCACAGGCAGTTGTATACAAAACATCAGAAAGATCCCATGTACTATCTAACTATTTTCTCTATTAACAACATTTTGCAAAATCATGACACAATATTACATCAGGATATTGGCATTGCTTCAACTAAGTTGCAATATCTCACTGTACACTTGATTCCCGGGAGAGCAGATGCTTGTCAGCTGGTGTGGAAGAATGAGATGTAATTGATATGAGATAAAAATCCTTGAGATGAACTCTTCTGACAAGTATATCCCCAGGCTTCACATGCAGAAGCTGTGCTCCAGAGAAAACCAAGCCTGCATCTCAAGTTAGAATCGAGTTTAGTAACATGTGAGAATCTACCACATGGTCTTGTTTGTGGAAGTATGAAAACTCCAGAGTTGAAGAGATCAAAAAGATAAGCTAAGGGAGAGTCAGGAGAGGTCACTGGTAAAGATGAAGTCCCACTTAGAGTGGAGACCTCAGAATATTGGATATGCCAGAGACATTGAGCAACTACCAAGAACAGTGGTGGGTATGGAATGAAGACAGCATGCGTGCACCAGAGAAACTATGTGTTTCAGATGGCAGAGCCAAAGCAACGATGCTGCCCAAGCACTTACAAGCACAGAAGATCATGAGTGGGTCCAAAATGCCAGACACTGAGCTACAGAATTGATATTACACTACTGAACTTTGGTTTTGCAGAAGTGTGATTATTATTTTTTTTGCCTTTGTCATTCAGTGTAAAGTGAGAAAGTGATACTCTTTAAAAAAAATAGAAGCTCACAGTTAATAGATTTTGAAATTTTAAAGTGAATTTTTTTTCTTTTTGCTGTGCAATAAACAGGATCACATACAATCAACCCAGGAAATAAAAGTTTGCTTGGCTTATACTTTTAATCACAGTTGATCATTTGATGTGGGATTCCCCTTTGTATGCTGTGAATACCATTGCTTAAAAAAGAAGCTGTTTTGGCCAGTGGCCTAGCAGAATAGAGCTATGTGGAAAAAACTAAACTGAATGCTGGGAGAAAGAAGGTAGAGTCAAGAGAAGCCATGTAGCCCCGCCAGAGACAGATGGTGGAACTTTATCCAATAGGCCACAGCCTCATGGTGATACACAGATTAATGGAGATGTATTAATTTAAGATATGGATGAGCCAGAACTATGTGTAAGCTATTGACCAAACAGTATTGCAAATAATATGTTTTCCGGGTGATTATTTCTGGGCTGAGCAGCCAGGAAAAACAAGCAATCATTGAGGGAAGTCACAGTAGAATTTTAATCAGGAACCTGGAGGCAGGAACTGAAGCAGAGACCACAGAAGAGTGCTGCTTACTAGCTTGCTCTCTATGGCATATTCAGTTTTATTCCTTATATAACCCAAATCAACCTCTCCAAGAGATGTCCCACAATTGGCTGGGACCTCCCACATCAATCACTCATAAAGCAAATACATCACAGACATGCCCACAGGCCAATTTAATTAAGATTCTCTCTTTCTGGGTGACTCCAGATTTGTTCAATGTTTACAAAACAAACAAGCAAACAGAGCAGAACACCTTCTCTGATGTTCCTGAAACAAACTTTGAAGATTCATATGCTTGCTTCACTTAGCATTAAGCTGTGTTGCATGTATTACTGAGAATATACATGCATTGTATGCATCTGTTTATGGCAGAAAAGCTTCACTTTCACAGATTGGCCAAGTCACAAATTGAGGAAGATCAGAATGTGCCAAGGTCTATATGACCTTGCCTGTCACTAAGACAATTGAATTTGTCTAAGGATTGAATTTGTAATCCTTATCATCTGGACTCACATCTTTTCTTCTTAACTTCTGTTCTTTTGCCTCATTTTATGAATAATAAATGATGGAAGAGGATAAAGCAGGGGTGATTTTAAAAAAAGTCACTTCTGACATCTAAGATTGAAAGAACAAGTAGACTATAAACAAATATGCTTGGATGAATAACCTATTTCTATAAAACAGACAATGAAAGGCAAAAACACCTTACTCTGAAAGCAGAAATGCCAAACTGGAAATCATGCTGCTTCAGTACTACCAAACACTAGTTTTCCTTAGGATTATGAGTTCATTAGGGTCCAACCCTTTAGACTTCCTACCTTGATGACAGGAATGTCAGGTCACATAGTAAGGTCACATGAAAGTCCAGGTGATAGCCACTGCTCAGGGCTCAGCAGATAACCAGGACTAACTTTTAGGTAAGTAAATAAATGTCACTCAGATATTAAAGATAAATTTGTACAATTAACAGAAAAAATTGTATTGAAGGTCTTCCGAGAATCAGAATTAGAATCTGTGGCTCATATGGTACACCAGAAGGACAATAGCTCTTTCATAATAGATGGACTATAAATATTCTTTGTATCCCATAATATCCATAAATAAATAATCATGTTTATACTAAACATGTATAGACTTTCCCCCTAATTACTCCCTGAACAATGTATTATAGACATTATTGACATAATTCCCACTGCATTGGATATTAACCATAATCTAAGTGCGATGTAAAATGTGCTGATGATTTAGGGGTTTGGAGTGAATGATATGCCATTTCATACAACAGAGTCAAATATCTTAAGAGATTGGCAACCATAAGAGATCAGTTCTCAAATCAATCCTTCATAGATATGGAAAGTTGACTCAATGTATTGATTTGCATAAATAGTAATCATATAAATATTGCAGAAATGCAAATTATATTGTACAATCACACAGTTTGTTATAACCATGTGGTTGCCAGCTGAAACCTTGGTGATATGTGCTGTTTTCAATGTGGTAAATGTGCCTCAAATGTAAGGGAATACATAGTGTGAGTTGGGCAAATCTGTGGAAGTACAATCAAATTCTATATCTCAGTATCTTATTCTGAGAAGTTATTGATAACACTTCTGGTGCACTTTTCAGATGTAGCTACAAAATCCAACAGAGTTTTAAGAAAGGATCTTATCAAACATTAAGGACCTTGGATTTTGTGCCCTTCCAAACAAAATGTGATCTATCTTTTAAATGAATGACACAGTTCCGATTAAGCAATGTCCCTTTATTTCTTTTGCCACACTGCGTTTTATTTTACCAATATATTGGGAAAACACAATATAATCACTATATCCCTCCTACTTGGCTGGTTTCAAAAGTGGAGTTTGGAATAAGTAAAACAAGAAAAGAACACAATATTTCTGTGACTTGGGGTTGAATACACAGACCCTAATATCGAACACACGTTTAAAGACCAAAATGTCATGGAAGTAAAGCATCTCTGAAATAAAGGAATTTATTGATCCATTACAGTAACTATTCAGAAATGAACAAACAAGCAAGGATAAGTTCCTGGAACTCACAAAAGAGAAGACCAGATAGCTTTTGGACCTAACACTGAGTAAATTTATAGCAAAAGTTTAGAGAGAACTGGCTATCTTAGTTACTTTTCTACTGTCATGATAGGACACTATATAACCAAGGTAACTTGTAAGAGAAAGGGTTTGTTTGGACCTTATAATTTCAGAGGATGGGAGTTTTGATCACAGTGGTGGGAAGCATAGTGGAAGGCAGGCAGGCAGGCAGGCAGGCAGACACCTTGAAAAAATAGCAGCTAAGGACTCATACCTGGAGACACGACAATTACAAAGAGTGAGATAACTCAAAATATCGTGAGTCTTTTGAAATCTCAAAGCTCGCCTTCACATACTTCTTCCAGTAAGGCCACACCCCCTGATACTCCTCAGAAAGCTACAAAATATAGAAAGAAGATTAAAACATATGAGTCTATGAGGGGAGTGCATTTTGAGTCAAGCCGTCATATTCTGTTTCTTGGTTTCCAAAGGTCTGTGGGCATATCATAATGGAAATGCATTTGGTCCAACTTCAAAAGTCCCCATTGTCTTACATCACTCTCAATACCATTTGAAAGTCCAAATATCAGGTCTCTTGCAGAACTCAAGGCAACCTCTCAATTGTAACTCCATGTAAAATTAAAGCAAACTACATACCTCCAACGTGCAGTGACACAGATTTTTATATTACCATTCCAAGAAGGAAGGCTCTGCCTTTCCTGCACTGTTACCTACAAGGTACAACTCTTTCTAGCTTTGGTTCCCCTCTTTGGCAGATATTCCACAGACTTAGCACCTTTAACATTTTGTGGTCTCCAGTGCAATCCAGACCTTACTTTTACAGATTCATTTTAGAGAATCTTAGGGCATCCATGACTCACCTGAGACATTCCTGGCCTCAGTAGCTTTTTTGAACTGTGAAGGAAGGTTCCAGGACCAATTTTTATGCATCCTTCATGATTCTAAAGCCAGAATCATGGGGAATACACTGCTAAGTTCAGCTACCCTTTTGGGATAGAATTTGGCACCACTAAATAAAACTCCTGAAAGCTTTCTTTTGTTACATATTCTTAGGCGCAAAATATTCCTCAGCCCCTTTTCTCTTATATATTGGAGACTTAATAGACTGAAGGTTTTGCCCTGAGAGCACCCTTCTCTTAACTTTGCTTTTGAATAGGCCTTTCTTTAATATTCTCATCTCCTAGCTCAAAGATTACATTTCCTGATTTTTTTCTCTTCCACCTGTACATTGTGTATTTCTTTTTGTCTCTCTACCACCTTTTCACTGTAGATCTGAATAAGAGGGAATACTCATACCCATGCACCAAAGTCAATATTAGGCTGCCTGGAAATCTGTTTCACTCAATAAATTAGTGCATTACCTCTCAATGTAACCCCAGGAAAATTCTTAGGACATGGACAGAAGGCAGTCACACATACAAGAATGGCCTCTAACCTAGTTGCTAATACTGTTCTCTGAAATCTCTTGAGCTGTATGTACTTCCATAGTCCACATTGTTCCCAGCAATACTTGCTTTCAAGATCCTACTGGGATGTCCTCTTAATCTCTGCTTACAGCATCCAACCACTCTTCTAGTCCAAAAACCCAGTTTTCCATATTCCTTTAAAAAAAAAAAAAGCTCACGATCAGATCTGTAAGCAATACATGATTCCTTATGCCAACTTTTGTTTTAGTTACTTTTCTAATTCTGTGATAAATCTCTAGGACCAAGACAACGTACAAAACAATTTATCTGGGGAATATGGTTTCAGAGGAGTCTTAGATACTATGGTAGTTTAGCTGAGAATGACCCCCATATATGCATATATTTTAATACTTGGTGGAACTGATTGGAAAGGATTAGGAGGTATGGCCTCACTGATATAGGTGTTTCACAGGGTTGGGCTTTGATTTCAAAAGTCAAAGCCATTCTCTGCCTCTTGCTTATGTCTCAGGACGCAAACTTTTAGCTACTGCTCCAAGACAGTGACTTCTTGGCCACTAATGTTGTGAAACTATAAGCCCCAAGTAAACTCTTTCTTCTATAAGCTATGTTGATCCTGCTGTCTTATAACAATGGTAAAACGTACCTACAATAGACTCCATGATCATTATGGCAGGGAACATGATAACAGGAAGGCAAGAATGATTTTGCAGTAGCTGAAAGTACACATTCTAAGACACAACTATGAAACAAAGAAAACTAACTCAACCTGTTGTCTTTTGAAATATGTCAATGACATACTTCCTCCAGCAAGGCCACTCCTCTCAGTCCTCCTCAAACAGGCACTAGCTGGAGGTCAAGTATTCAAGCTCATTCAAACCTATAGTGGTTTGAATAAAAATGGCCCCCATAGACTCATAATTTGAATGTTTAGGGAGTGGCATTAGGAGGTGTTATCTTGTTGGGATAGATGTGGTCTTATTGGAGGAATAGTGTCACTTGGGGGGTGGGCTTTGGGCTTTCAAATGCTTATACTAGACCCAGTCTCTTTCTCTCACTCTACCTGCTGATCCAGATGTAGAATTCTCAGATATCTTTCTAGCATCATGTTTCCCTGCATGCTGAAATACTTCCTGTTATGATGATGATGGACTTATACCTCTGAAACTGTAAGCCAGCCCCAATTAAATGTTTTCTTTTAAACGAGTTGCTGTGGTCATGGTGTTTCATCACAGCAATTGTTACCCTAACTAAGACATTACCACACAGGTATAAGTTGTTCATTGAGAGGAATAACAAAGAACAGGCATATCCTAGAACACGAGAGATCTTTCCACTTTCTGGTGTCCTTTTCAATTTCTTTCTTCAAAGATTTAAAGTTCTTGACATTCAGGTTTTCCACTTGTTTGGTCAGAGTTACTCCGAGATAGTTTATGCTACCTGCGGCTAATATAAAGGGTGATGTTTCTCTGATTTCTTTTTTGGCCCATTTATCATCTGTGTACAGAACAGCTACAGATTTTTTTTGAGTTAATCTTGCATCCTGTTATATTAATGAGAGTGTTTATAAGTTGTAGAAGTTCCTTGGTAGAATTTTTGGGGTCGCTTATGTAAACTATCATATTATTAGCAAATAGTGAGAGTTTAACTTCTTTTTTTTCCTATTTGTGTCCCCTTGATCTCCTTTTGGTGTCCTATTGCTCTATCTAGGACCTCAAGAACTATATTGAACAGATATGGAGAGAGTGGACAACCTTGTCTCGTTCCTGATTTCAGTGGGATCCATGGGAGTTCCTTTCCATTTAGTTTGATGTTGGCTGTTGGCTTGCTGTATATAGCCTTTATTATTTTTAGGTATGTTCCTTGTATCCCTGTTCTCTCCAAAACCTTTATGATGAAGTAATGTTGTATTTTGTTGAAATCTTTTTTGGCATCTAATGGGATGATTATGCAGTTTTTATTTTTCAGTTTGTTTTATATGGTGGATTACATTGACAAATTTTTGTATGTTGAACCATCCCTACATCTCTGGGATGAAGCTAAATTGATCATGGTGGATGATGGTTCTGATGTGTTCCTGGATTCGATTTCCCAGTATTTTATTTTGCATACAAAAATTTAGAGCTCAACAAACATCAATAAAAAAAATCAATCAATAAGTAAATAATATATTTTCTGTGTGATTATTTTGGGGGCCTGGGCAACCTGGAAACAAACAAGAGTCTTCTTACTACACCACTATAAATGATGGGTCACACATTTTAGACTTGAAATTGTGAGAAATATGAAATCTCACTTTGCTTGCAAGGTAGTGTATTAGGTCCTGTGTCTATCTGTAATCTATCCTTCCGTCTGTCCACCCACATGTAAATATTTTTATTGATACTGAGCTGGGATCCAGGGCCTAGGCACCACAGGCAAACTCTGTTGCTAAACAACACCTGAATTTATAACGCAGGGGCAGCCCCACAGGAGCCCTGGAGCGCTAGTTTTTCCTCCTCTTAGAGATGGACTTCTGTTACAATGTACACAAATCAGCTCCAGGGAGGAAATGAAAACAAGTTTCCCTTTACTATTTTGGAATACACAGAAATGGCCCCACTGGGAGCTTTATTTTTCCAGTTGTTAGTCAGCCATCCTTTACTCAGAAAATCCTAAGTCATACATTAATAAAAAAAAATTTCCATAGCATTGTGGTGCAGGCAGTAGGACTGCTTTCTTAGCAGTTTGAACTTGCTGCAGGCTGATGTTCTGCTATAGATCCTGCAATGGTCAATGTTGCCAACCCGACAAGCTCAGAATTCCCTAGACAAGCCTCTTGTTCCTTTGAGAACACCTGAGGGAATATCTAAATTCTGATAAGAAAATTCACTGTAACTGTGTTTGATATTGTGTTTTGGGGGAAGTGCCTTAGATTGAGTTAAATGGAGAAAGTACATGAGTAAAAGCATTCGTCTTTCTACCAATAAAGACCAATTAATACACATGGAAGTTTCAACAACTGAATACATCTATACTAATTGCTTGTTCAGTCCCAAAGACAGAGAAATTTCCACTAAGAGATTATTGGAACCAGTCAACTGATGATGTTGGAACAATATTGCTTTGATAACTAGTTTCTCTTTATCCTTGGCTTCAGTGTCAACTTAGACCTAGGATCAAGTAGTCCTTGAAATCTTTTGATTCCCATCGTTTTAGCACATGACTCCTATAAAGAAAAGGTTACATCCCCTTCTGGAATTACTATGTGAATCTTTCATATGTTTGTGAATCACTTGCATATAAATTTGCCCATTTGTGAGGACATGCAGTACTCTGTGATTCTAGTTTCCTTTCAGCCATCTTTCAGAAAACAAAACTGGCATACCTGTGAAGTACTTTTCTGGTCCTATTAGCATTCAGCCTCCTTCCTTGCTTCATTTTGATTACCTGAGTGAAGTGATTGTCTTCTAGTATACCAAATTTTCTGTCTGCAGTGAAGACAGGTTTTCTTTTTTTTTCTTTTTCAAGATCAGATGAGGAATTTGTTTTTATTATTATTATTATGTTTATGTTTATTTTTTTTAGTTGTTGAAAAAAAAATTTCCACCTCCTACCCATTTCCCATTTCCCTTCCCCTCCTCCCACACATCGCCCCTCCCCCGCTCCCTTCCCCCTCCCCCCTCCCCCAGCTCCATTCCCCCTCCCTCTCGAGAATGAAGAGCAGTCCAGGTTCCCTGCCCTGCGGGAAGTCCAAGGTCCTCCCACTTCTATCCAGGTCCAGGAAGGTGAGCATCCAAACAGTCTAGGCTTCCACAAAGCCAGTTCATTCATGTATTAGGATAGAAACCTAGTGTCATTGTCCTTGGCTTCTCATCAGCCTTCATTGTCCGCCATGTTCAGAAAGTCCGGTTTCATCCCATGCTTATTCAGTCCCAGTCCCGCTGGCCTTGGTGAGTTCCCAATAGATCAGTTCCACTGTCACAGTGGGTGGGTGCATCCCTCATGGTCCTGACTTCCTTGCTCATGTTCTCCCTCCTTCTGTTCCTCATTTGGATCTTAAGAGCTCAGTCCGGTGCTCCAATTTGGGTCTCTGTCTCTATCTCCATCCATTGCCAGATGAAGGTTCTAAGGTGATATGCAAGATATTCATCAGTATGGCTATAAGATAGGGTCATTTCAGGTTCCCTCTCCTCAGTTGCCCAAGGTACTAGCTGGGGACATCTCCTTGGACACCTGCGAGCCCCTTTAGAGTCAAGTCCCTTGCCAACCTTAAGATGGCTCCCTTAATTAGGATGTACTCACTCATAATTGATCTCTAGCCATAAATAAAGGACATTGAGCATATAATTTGTGATCCTAGAGAAGCTAAATAAGAAGGTGAACCCAAAGAAAATCATATAGTCATCCGCCTGGATATGGGAAGTAGACAAGACTGCCGGGCAAAAACCGGGAACTTGGGGGTGAGGTGGCATGGGGCTAAGGGGAAATGGGATGAGAAACGTGAGAAGGGGAGGATGGAGGATGGGGGGAGCTTGGGGGAATGGGATGGTTGGGATAACGGAAGGGTGGATATGGGAGCAGAGAAAGACAGGTTTTCTTAAGCTGTTTCTATGGTGTCTTGTGGTTCCTGTTACATGATTGCCCTACCAGTCTTGTTGATGTCTTTCATTGTAATCAGTCTGCTTTTGACAGTTAGTGGCAAGAGTTGGTGTCAATATCCTGAGATTCTGCCACTCTCAGTTATATTATTAAGCCCTGCTTCATAACAGGATACTCTTGATTTTTCTCACATATGGAGGAAATTTCATCTTCTATATTCCCAATGATGTTAGCTCCTCTCCAAGAAGATCATATACTATTTTGTCAAAACAAGCATCTCTACCTCTACTCATCAAAAAGGGTCAATTGCTGAATTTTTCCAATCTTATATTAATGACCATTCTCTTTCATTCCTATTTTCTCTTATTTGCTCTGCAGTTTTATTTTTATTCTGTTTAATTCATTTAACTTCTAATTTCCATTCAGCCATCATAGCTGCAAAACTACTTGAGTCCTTACCAAATTTTAAGATTCTGCATAGCAGTACCACTGAATCAAAGACCATTATCTAGACATCTGCTCCATTCACACACACCTCAACCTCTCAGTTTAGCACCTGAAGAATCCATCAAACCCTATTTATTGTCTTCTGGATCTTGCTAGTGTTTGGGAAAATTACAAAGCTACTCATGGATGTAATCAGCTCTTCTCTTTGGGTCTCAGCACCTCACTGACCAGTTAATGTTGCCATATTGGTGATATTTATTGCTCTGGCCATCAGAAGTGTGATGAAGTTGGACTTTTAAATGAGTATTCAAGATAGAGATTTCTACCTTGTTTTCAAGCAGAGAAAAGAGGAAACTTCTGTCCACAAGGAGTAGCAAAGTCATAGATCCAAGAGTATCAAAAGAACCTGGGGTTGGGAATTTGCTGCTCTATGCACCATCCCACATTTCTGAGTCTCACTGTTTTCCAATATGAGCCTTGTACATTCCAGTTGAGATTTTAGCCTTCTGTGATGCTCTGCTCATGGTCCTGATCATCCCCACATCCACAGCTGTAAAAGCAAGAGTTTCCTGACACTGGCCAACAAGTGTCTCTAACTACTCAGACTTTTACATTTTCCTTTTGATCTGGAATCACTTACTCTTGCTGTCTTTCTTATCTTCCTTACTTCATGTCTTTCTATTTAGCACTCCTCTGAACATTTCTTTTTTTCTTTCTTTCTTTCTTTTTTATTGAGAATAAGAAAAAAAAGTTTCCGCCTCCTCCCAGCCTCCCATTTCCCTCCCCCTTCCCCCAATC
>NW_026068015.1:266564-285963 GCF_014885135.2 Alexandromys fortis
CTCCCATTTGCCCTGCCGATTCGGATTTGGTCCTAGAGCCCGAACAGGCTGGGCTGGGAGATGTTATGTTGTCAAAGAAGGAAGGGGGTCAGACGGAGGGGGCGGAGAGGGTTGTGGATGCAAGCTGGGTGGGATAGGAAGAGAGAGGAGGTATCGGGCAGAGCAGCCCCTGAGGATGACCAGGAAGTGTAGGAGGGGTGTCTGAGTTCCCTGTCCCGGGCTGCTGCCGCGGTCAGAAACTCACTCACCCCAGTGATGTCTCTCCTGGTGCCTGGACCGGAACTCCTTGCTGCTAGGTGTCTCGTAAACAAAGGACCTACCTAGCTTGCTGCAGGCAGGCTAGTGGGGACAAAGGAGCTAGCACCCTCCCGTTTGCCCTGCTGATTCGGATTCGGTCCTAGAGCCCGAACAGGCTGGGCTGGGAGATGTTATGTGGTCAAAGAGGGAAGGGGGTCAGACGGAGGGAGCGGAGAGGGTTGTGGATGCAAGCTGGGTGGGATAGGAAGAGAGAGGAGGTATCCGGCAGAGTAGCCCCTGAGGATGACCTCCTCTGAACATTTCAAATGGGTGTGTTATACAGCATGTGAGTTTCATTTTCTCCTGTCTCCTTCCATTCCTGTGGAACAAGCTTAACGGGAAGCACTCCTAACAGACTCCATCTCATCTTCCTTCTTCTTTGCTAGGCAATATTCGAAATGACTCTCAAGTTCGTCGTTCAGTGCTTGGTGCAATGCAGTTATCCTGTTTACTGAATACGTAAATTTCAGAACTCTTTTATGCACTCTGTGACAATTTTTGTCAAGTCCAAGAATGTGTTGCTTATATAACTCAGGTAGAATTAGGCTAATTTTATTTTTTTTCTTTAAAATAATTAACTTTTGAATTTCACTTTGTATATCCTTGCACATATTACTGTGCTCCATATCAACTTTTTTCATTAAAGTATGCATTGAATTGTGAAGGTGATCTCCATTGTCCACCTCCAGTTTCTTTCCCAGACTCTTCCTGTTAGTTCCTTAGGCTCCTCAAGACACTTTCATTCCTATTTTCATGTTGTAAGCACAAACATGAATTTAAATACAAATTTAGGAACCACAAATGAGAGAAAATATATATTTATTTTTCTGAATCCATCTTAAGTCACCTAAAAAATATCTTCAGTTGCATCCATCTTCCTTCATATGGCATAATTTCATTCTTCTTTAAGGCTTAAAAATCATTGTGCATCCGGGTGGTGATGGTGCAAACCTTTAATCCCAGCACTTGAGAGGCAGAGGCAAGCAGATCTTTGTGAGTTTGAGGCCAGCCTAGTTTACAGAGCTAGTTCCAGGACAGCTAGGGCTGTTACACAGAGAAACTCTATCTCAAAAAAAAAAAAAAAAAAAAAAAGCAAAAGCAAAAAAAGTATTGTATTGCTTTCTATATTGCTGCACATTGGACATCTGGTTGGGTTGTATAACAGGCTATTATGAACAGTACTTCAGAAAACATTGATGAGTTGATGAGTAAGTGTCTCTGTGATCCATTGATTTGGAGTCTTTTAGTAGCACAACTGTATCTGATGGGAACAGCAGAAGTCATAAAGCCAGCATAGCTGCTTGACCAGGATCCAGTAAACCCGAGCCATGTGGTGGCTGCCATGCCACTTTTGGTTTTAATTTCCAACTCTTGCATATTTGGGTGTTATTTAATGTTTGTAAAATTTGTAGAAATTGGATTGATGGAAAATTTCATATGACTCCTTAATGCCTACTCCCAGGAGTATTGTTTCTGGGCTTCCCAATAAAGCCCCGCACATACTACCCTTCCCTCTTTTAGGCCAACTGAAGGTCTTCCTTATGCCTTGGAAGTTGTGATACATATAAAGAAGCCAGAACTATCCTTGAAACATCTGTACCTGTACAGCAACAAGATATTCAAAACAAAGTAAACTCCAAAGGTCAACAAGATTCGATGGGCGAGCGGAGTTGGCCACAATCAAGACTGCAAGTGTCTTCTTACTATAATTTCATGCAATTACATATTACATATAATTGCCATATACAGCAACAATTTAGATAAACTGAAGTCACTTCTACCCTTCACAGAGACTTACATTAATGAACAAAAAAAAATGACATAGAAAGATGATAAAAGAATGAGATATCAGAATCTTCCTTTCTTAGAAAAGTTATCTTATGCAGAGCTGCTGGAAGCCACAACATTTTACAGTACCTGCTCAGATATCTTTTCACGAGTGACGTATCAGAGCCAGGGGACCTGGTAAAGGTTAAATCAAAAGGCAAAGCTTTTTGGCGGTATTTCCTTGTGAATAAAATAACTGTCTTTTGCTGCAGATTTTTGCTGTAGTTGACTCACCTTCTGTTTCATATTTGGGAATTAATTCCCGCAGTTCAGAACTGTTTCCTGTGCCTTTGGGCTGTGTGCAAAAACAGTTTCCCAGTGCCAAGCCTTCATTCCTTTCTCCTAGGTAAATTCAGCGATCTGCCTTCCTGCAATTATCTTTATCAGCAGGCATTTTGCCAGTGTTTAGTGTCCAGGCAAGACCACTGCATTTAAGATATTTGCAGATATTCAGAGAGAGAATGACGACCTGCCCAAGCTGCTGCTCTGCTTTTACCTCACTTCAAAGATTCTTAACTCCTTATGTTCACCCTCACCTCAGTTTACTGATGATTTTAGTTCAGGAAATTTACTGCTATTTACTCTCAAGCCTTATTCATAATTTTACTGAAAATAATCCTTTTAACTATTTACTAAGCACCTAGAAATGTAGTATAGCACACTAACCTCTCCTCTCCAATTCCCTAATGATTTAACTCCTTTATTAGCTAACTCTCAATTGAATTGTTCACCAGACATGTACTGGCCATTTCCACCTTTGACTTGACAGCTATAGATGTGTGTGTGTGTGTGTGTGTGTGTGTGTGTGTGTGTGTGTGAAAACTGTTATCTAGTTTTTATGAGGCAAAAGAATTCCAGTCCAGGAACCTGCTAAGACTGGGGAATTGGTAGTTTTGAGGGTGTCGATGACTGGGAATATTTATAATGTGTAGAAAAAGGGAGAACAATTTAGAGAATAAACTGGAAGAAGAAGAATAAAGAAACATAAACAGATGGATTCTGATGCGAGTAAACTTCTTAACCCTCTGATTGCTAACCCTTCTTTCACTTATTGTGGTGTCCTTAATTGAACCTTGAAGGGATCCCTACAAGTCGGACTTTTAGGAATCCCGTTAGAGAGCCATGAGGTGTCATAACCAAAGAACAACAGAATGCCCGGAATTAAACATGTAAACAAACTCTATAATGATATAAAATATAGATATTGCTTTATGCCAGAATTTGAATAATAGCTGCAACAGCTTTGGCCTGACAATTTTTCCTGGGCACTCTGACCATTAAAAGTTAATAATACACAGCTTGGAATATGGAACTATGCCTGGGTGGACTTGAAGATTTTATTTTGGTCTGGTGTCCTTGTAACTACAAAGGCTACTAGCCTGAAAACAGGCTGTCACATGTCTCTAGATTCTTAAACATTGGAATAGAAGGTTAAGGTATAAAAATGAGAAGTCTGTTTAGTAATGATATCAAAACTTGAGGGAAGTTGATTGGAAATGATAACTCTGTTCTGTCACAGTTTATGAATGATGACTGAAAGCGAGGAGAAATGAAACACATGTCCAAAACCAAAAATTGATATGATTTATAATTTGGAACAACATGAATGTATCCCTGCCTACCAAATTTTGCTCATTTTATTTACTCATTTATTTATTAGGCTTCCTGATTGCTTCTTGTTCATTTATTCTTTCAGTTCTTTGTACATTCTAGAAACTAATCCTATATCCAATGTATAGCTAGCAAAAATTTTCCCATTCTATAGGCTGCCTCTTTACTGGTTTGTTTTTGTTTGTTTTTTGTTTATTTTTAGTATGAAAAGGCTTTCTAATTTCATGATATCAAGTCACTGGAATTAATTTAACCTACCTACATTGAGCTTTATCTTATTGAACGAATCTAATTTACTATAAGAAATAGATCTCAGTGTACCACAGAGTATATCTCTTTGTCCTATCAGTTTTACTGGCAAATGATTATTGCAACGAATCATTGGTCTGGTTCAAGGCCTCTGGGTTTTGGTACACCATTATTACTGAATTCTCACCAGAACTTCCCTGGGATATCCTGTGGCTTTCACATGTCATGGAGATATTGTGAGTATCTTTCCACAGGACCAGTCCCTTTATCAGCTTCAGCAAGTCCCAGATGGGGTCAACTCTTTTGCTGTAGTGCCCTGTGAAAGGCAAGGCCAGTTTTCCCAGGGCCACTGAAGGACATGTCTGGCTCAACATGGCCCTCTAATTTCATCTTGCATGGTTCCTAAAATCTTCTGAGGTGACACAGGCTACAGACATCCACACAGACTCCAGATGTAGCTGGACGATGGACCCAGACATGGTCCTTGGCAGCAGTTTGGTTCTGGTTGACATACTAGCTCTGGGTGGAGGGACTGGCCACCGTTGCCACCAGGTTGAATGAAGAGATATTGGAGAAACAAGAAAAGGAAAGCAAAGAGGTTTTTCGGTTGTTACGGGTTTTGCTTTGTTGTTGTTTTGTTTTCTATTTGTTTTTGCTTTTGTTTGCTTCCTTACTTATATTGATTTGTTTCCTAACCTGGAGGGGCATGGCAGGGATGAGGGGATGATATTGGGAAAACCAGGAGGTGAACAGAACTGTGTTTCATGAGGTGAAGCTATCAAAGAATCAATAAAGAAGTTTAAAAAAAGAAATAAATTGCAGCTAAATTAACGGTTATCTTATATTCAAAATTGGCCATTTCAGTCTAACCTGACTATACTTCTTTTGTTCAGGTTCCTTGGAAGTGAACAGTGAGATTCTTGGTATAGGTTTCTGTACATGTAATAAAATAAACTTCAGTTAGAGCCCTGGGTACCTTGTAAAATTCAACTGGACAAATATTGGTGATTTAATCTTGTTAAGTATATAGATACCATCTTCATATTTGCATAAAAGACATGCAATTGAATTGATTATGATTACAAAGGATACCGTCCACAATTCCTTGATTAGTGTAACATAATGAGATCCATTCAAGAGTTTCCCCTTATCTAAGTGCACAGAAAGCCCTGCTTTTCCTTCCCTGTGCAGTTCTAGTCAAGGCAACATAGCATGCTTTTGTAGAGGGAATGACATTGAACCTTGCTTGTATACTTCAGCAGATGTACAAGCTTTAAGGGCTACAAGTATGTCCTTCTCCCCCAAAGAAAGAAAGGACAAGAAAGGTGTAGTTTGTGAATCAACTGTGGTGTTTGCACATATGCTATTTACCAGTGTGCCAAAAGGCAAGGCATCCTCTCTTCACTGACTTACATGCTTGCTTCCTTATTTTTGCTCTGCTGGTATTGGCCCTGCATTGAAAAGCTCAAGTGAATGAACAAAGAATACCATTCTATTTTTGTCATTTCTGCTGTTGCTGAAACCCCTTGATATTGCTCCAGCTCAGCAGTTAGTTCCACAGACAATGAAAGCCTGTCCCTTCAGCATGCAATTTCCTGCTCTCCATCCATCAATCACATGGACCAACAATGGGAATTCATTAAATGAGTTAACTGCTTGGTTATTATAAGAAGGGAGAAAGCAAAACTGCTATTTTTGACCAGTGTGGCCTTTTATAATAGCCACTACACACTGTTCTTTCCCTAGTGAACTGTATCTTTCAAAAGTCACCCAGTTCCTTCATGATGCTGCTCCATGAAGAAGAGAAACTATGAGGGGTGTTTTCTTTAAAAAAAAATAATAAAGGGCAAATGTGTAATTATTCAACAAAGTCAGTGGGCTTTGTTGTTGTTTGCTCATTTGTGTATCACTTGAAAAGTCACTATAGTTCTTGGTAAATTCTGATTGATGATGTGAATAAGGCTAACATGCAATCAACAGCTTTTCTAGTGAAAAAGTTAAAGGAATGGCATTATTAATTTCATCAAGTTGGTAATAGAGTAAAATTCATTTCTTTAAGTGCAGTGGAAACGCCAAAGCTTAAATGGCTCAGAAAGAAACATTAGCTTATTTGTGCAACAGGATTGAGCCCAGATATTTTTGAGAACTATACCATTACACAGAAAAGCTACTCCATTCTTTTATAAAATTGCAATTCAGTGAAGCTTTCAAGGTCCTAGAAAATTCAGTATAGTTGATGCTCCCAAGAGCCTACAAAAGTCTCAGGAAAAAAAAGTAAACAATAGGGCTGACTGAGATGATTTTTTAAAATTCAACATTCACTTTTCTAAGAAACTGAAAGAGTTAGGATGTTTGCATCTGCATTCGAAGGGAAAACTGAGCATGTCTATTATTTGTCTTGCTAAACACAGGGATAATCTGTCCCTAAACTGCTGAAAAACTATTATCTTAAGTGTATATTTATCTATTTTGATAGTCATTACAGTTTAATTTGATAAACGTCACACTCTTCTTATATGTTGTAGAAGTAGCTCTTGGATCCTGCTAATATCCCTATCAATTCTTTCCATCTGGGAACTGCACCTCATACCCAGGGATGGGGCTCCACCATTCACAGCTTTACTGGGTTGTATGTATCTGATCTGGATGCCTCATTTAGCTCTGGCAGTAAGACTACCACAAAGATTTGGAAAGTGGGACTGAAAGATACAGAAGTTGGTGCTTTTGCCACCATGACCTGGGGGTTTCTGAAGCCTGATCTGGCCCTCCTGCTGAGGTCTCCCTTTTCTTCTATGACATTCACTTGCATCTTCCTAAAAAGCAGATTTATTTAATGTAGACCCAGATGGTGTTTGTTACTTGCAAAAATAAGAATCTTAACTAAAGTCTAGAGTCTATCTTTATCATACATATACATGTGTTTAACATTGATGTCATTGCTTTATCTCCGGATTTTTAATATAGAATAATCCAGATTCAATCTGTAGCACAGCAGAAAGAGAGAAATTTTTCTCAAGAATCTTTTCTCATTAAAATACTTGTAGTAACCATAATTAAAGAATAATTCAGCAATATTCATACTAAAACTCCATGCATTCTATTTCACAAAATAATATTGTTGTAAATATACCAACTGTAATATCACTAGACTATATCAATCACTTCTACTTCTCAGTACACCTACTAATTTTTTAATTGATTTTTATTGAGCTCTACATTTTTCTCTGCTCTGCTCCCTCCCCTCCCCTTCAACCCTCTCCCAAGGTTGCCATACTTCCAATTTACTTAGGAGATCTTGTCTTTTCTACTTCCCATGTAGATTAGATCCATATATGTCACTCTTAAGGTCCTCATTGTTTTCTAGGTTCACTGGGATTGTGATTTGTGGGCTGGTTTTCTTTGCTTTATGTTTAAAAACCACTTATTAGTGTGTATATGTGGTAATTGTCTTTCTTGGTCTGGGGTACCTCACTCAAAATGATGTTTTCTAGCTCCACCCATTTGCCTGCAAAATTCAAGACACCTACTAAATTTTGATAATCCTATGTTCTAGGTAATGACAAAAATGTGGAAGACATCTGTGGAAGGGCACAGTACAGTGAAGGTCTTATTAATCTTTGAAATAGTCACACATTGATAGAGGATTTGTAGCAATATAGAGTCGATAAACTGTCATAACTTATAGTTATTTTTTTAAATGTACAATCTCTTGTCATCTTAAAAATAAGAAGTAACACCAGCTTTTATAGAAAACACCAGCTAATGCCAAAATAGCATTTTATGAGTGAATACATAAATTAGTGATGGCATATTTCATTTACTCTGAAAGGAAAGGGGAGAAACATTTTAAAAGTAACTGCATCTTGTCTTAAAAAACATTGCAGCTATCTTTATCCTTTGCTTCCCATTAGCTTACTTAGATTTGGAAACTGGTCTTTGCAAATTCATAGGTGGTCCATAAATATTTATTGGATCAAAATGTGCTCCTCTGGAAGGTTAATGAAATGCAGACAGTGGAAAAATTAAGCTTGTGACAAGAGGAAGAACACTGTATCTAAATCACCACTAGCTGGGATGGAGCGACTTGAAGAAGGACACCACATTGCTAACCTAAATGGAGTGCTGGATTGAGATGAGCAGTGGACAGGAGAGAAAAGGGCAACTTGAAAACTTTTCTTTTTCTGTGTTTTTTCTATAACTTTAGCAGAAATAAAGCACAAGAATGTCAGTCCCACTAGTAGCTCTAGAAGATATTGCACAGGAAGTCTGAAGATATGTGATAACTGAGTGCTTGACCTGCTAATCAGCCATCTCTCTGTGGGTTGGACATTGGTCCTCACTAGAGGAGACTTCAAATCCTGATAATGCTTAAGTGAAAATAAAGCCCTTGACTTCCCCAAATTCACACAACTCTAGCCATGACTCTGTGATTACCAGAGTGTGAAGGTACAACATTGTCTTTTCTTCCCTGCCTGTTCTTTTTCTGCCTCCTTTTTTTTCTTCAGTAGACCAGCTGACAAGTGAGGAAAAGATATAAAAACACAACATAGCCAGGGCAACCTCACCCTGATAAATAAAAGAAATGTAAAGCACATTCTGGGGACATCAATCCATGTATTATTTGCAAAAGCATGGCTATTCTTATTTTAAAATGCACAGTACCAAAACCACAATAGCACACTTTGATAATAAACCAATTAACTTGCCAGATCTGAGGTCTCAGAGGATGACCCACTAGATTAAGGGCTTGTTGTGCAAGTATAAGAATATAAGTTTGGGTCCATAGAATCCATGTAGAAGACAGGTGCAGAAGCATACAACTGATGTGGGAAGGTCATTTGTCAATCTGTTGTTTCATTGGTTAATCAATTAAGAAAACTGCTTGGTCTGATAGGTCAGAAAATTAGGTAGGCAGAGTAAACAGAACAGAATGCTGGGAGGAAGTGAAGCAATCACAATGCCTCTCCTCTCTGGGTCAGACACGATGAAGCTCCAGCCCAAGATGGACGTACACTAGAATCTTCCTGGTAAGACACCACCTTGTGGTGCTACACAGATTATTAGATATGGGTTAGTCAAGATGTGAGAGTAAGCCAGTAAGAGACTAGAGCTAATGGGCCAAGCAGTGTTTAAATGAATACAGTTTCCATGTTGTTATTTCGGGGCATGAGTTAGCCAGGCGGCTGGAAGCTGGGTGGCAGGAATGGTGCCCGCAGCTCCCCACTATATACATCTGTCATTCCATTGTCCCTAGGGTGAGGGGGTAACAGAAACAAGCAATTCTCTAGAAGCCTGCCAGTCTAGGTCATGAAATGAATAACAAACAAGACACTGTCTCAAACAAGGTTGAAATTGAAGACCAACTCTTATACCTGTGTGTCCTGGTACATAGTGTGGAATCAGTTACATATGCATCATACTTTAGAAAGAACATGTTCAATAAAATGTTGACTGCTGGTCACAAGACATGGTGATATCAAATTTAAAATGACCAGAAAGCTTCACCCTTGCGGTCAAGCAGTCATAGTATGATAAAATGCTATGTAAGTTCATTGGAAAGCAAAGTCATCAACAGTCTTCCCAAGCTCTGAACCCTGTGAGCTATCATACTGATCAGTATGCCAAGATATGCTCATGAATGCAGTAGTAGCACAAAAGTTATAGGGAATAATCAACTGATTTTTACTGTATTTAAGGCCTCAAACAGAGGAGAAAATACTATATCCTGGTACTGTAAGTCTGACCCAAGAGAGTCCAAGGTCACCGGGGTGAACTTTCAATTATTATTCTGTTCAGATGGACATAGTATTAAACTGCCTCTAAATTCATATTCCCAATCCCATAAACTAGTAAAGTTCTCATACTTAATCAGAGGTTTCTTTGCATATTAGAAGATGGTTAATGCAGGATCTAACAAGGGATCAAAGTGCACAAAGAACCTGTTGAGTGCTCAGCCACCAAAGGTACATCTGTCACCCCCTTCCTCAAGGCTCAGAGACCATCAGAGAAGGAAGCAGGGAGGAAAACTAAGAAAAGAATCAGAGGTCAGGAAGGACCAAAGCAAAACAACATCTCCTGCACACAGGAGGATGATATACCCATGAATCCACAGCATCTGTGAATAAGATCAGAACAATATCAAGGCAGTCAAGGTAACATGGAGTTGGAAGGAGTTCATGAGCTCCTGCCCCTAACTGAGACACTGTGGGCAGTTGATGGATTGTCAGGGGGAGGCAGTTTTTTTTTAAGGGTTTAGATCTGGTACGTGAACTATTTTTCCAGTACATGGCCCCACATGATAAGTATATGGGCAGAACAAGTTGGACACAGTTTTTAAACATAAAGCAAAGAAAACCAGCCTAAAAACCACAA
Source organism: Alexandromys fortis (assembly GCF_014885135.2). Taxonomy (NCBI): domain Eukaryota; kingdom Metazoa; phylum Chordata; class Mammalia; order Rodentia; family Cricetidae; genus Alexandromys; species Alexandromys fortis. Next base: position 276,921 of record NW_026068015.1, read on the forward strand.
TTCCAGAGAACTTAGACAACAATGAGGACACTAAGAGAGACTTACATAGATCTAATCTACATGAGAAGTAGAAAAAGACAAGATCTCCAGAGTAAACTGGGTGTATGGGGACCTTGGGGGAGGGTTGGAAGGTGTGAGAGGAAAGGCAGGAAGGGGAGCAAAGAAAAATGTAGAGCTCAATAAAAATCAATAAAAAAATAAGAAAAGAGAAGGGAACGTGAAATTGAGAAGAGTTGGGAGGTGAATGCACCTATGGGAGAAGTTAGAGGAAGGGATATAGGATTAATCTCAAAATACACTGCATGAAATTCTCAAAGAACTAATAAAATATTACATTAAGAACTGTTAACAACTACAAAACTGTTTCAGTATAGGTGCTTAATTTACCCTTTAATGTTTTAAATTAAAAATTTTATTTAAGTTATTTGCCTAACATTCTAAAAAGCAGTACTTGAGAGAATATATATTATAAAAAATTAGGTTTTTAGTCTTTGGTTTTTGAGGCAAGTCTAGTAATTATATATTATTGTGCCTCTCCAGCTTCCTAACCTTTTCTGGGTCATGTCCATTTTAGAAGTGGGTGAAAATAGAAAAGTGTCTAGCCATAAAAAGTTGCATAGACATATGGACATTAAATTTTATATAAAATGCACAATTTGCATATTATTTAAGTGTGATACTTCAATCTACCTTTGGACACTGTAATGAGGAAACCTGAACTTTTCAACTCTCTTAAAAATTAAGATTTATTTCTAGTATTCTCCACTTAACTGTGGATAATTTAAATTTAATTTAAATTTGGAAGTTTTATTGTTTAAGTAGGTGCTTTTCACTCTTGTGTGGCCCTTTTGAGTGACCTGGAAAGAGGATATACAAAGACAAGAGTGTTGCAGTTCCTCTATCAAACCCAAAAGTATAATGAAACATGATATAAATAATACAAACTCCTGGGCTGGAGCAAGAGCTCTGTTGTAAAAAGTACAGACTGCTCTTACAGAGGACCTAAATTCAGTTACCAGCCATGATTTTTGATGAATCAAAATTGCCTATAACCTAGCTCCAGGGGATCCAACATCCTCCTTTAAACTCTGTGGTTACTACACTGGTGTGCACAATCACATAGACATAATTAATAATAAAATCAATATTTTTAAAATGAATTGAAACTCTTAAATGTATTTCATAACATAAACTTCTGAAATATTAGAGCAGTGGTTCCCAGACTTCCTAACACTATGACCGTTTAGTACTGCTCCTCATGTTGTGGCGATCCCCACTCATACGATTATTCTGTTTTTACTTCATAACTGTATTTTGGGTACTGTTATGAACCATAATGTAAATATTTAACATGCAGCATATCTGAGCCCCAAAGAGGTCGATACCCACAGGTTGAGAACCACTGTATTAAAGTTTGCATTCTGTTGTTACCAAGTTCCAAAGCTACAATACTGAATTCCGCAATAGATTCATCACAGACATGTAAGCAGCAAGGAGCTTAACGTTTATGTTATGTTCCTCTATGAGAGTTATGATGCTGTAAGACGATACTTACATGCTTCTTTGCAACCGATGTTCATGAAGTTATTCTGAAACAAAAGACATTTTGGAAATTACCAAACTCTATCTAAGATGATGTAAAAGGAAATATTTCTGCACTAGTAATACTGCTTAAAATTTTGTTCCAAAAATCTTTGCATTTTTTGTTTTAATTTTTAAAATAATCTCCATAGAGTAATAGAAAGAATCACTATAATGCAAAATTGTAAGTATATCTGTTTAGACAATATTTTAATTTGACAGCATCTTGCTCTTAAAATTTGACCTTTTTTCTTTTTTGGATTTTTTTTCATACACAACTAAAGGTAAGAAGACAAAACTCTAGATTTTACTAACAGTCCTTTAGATATAGTAGATCTTATATCATGACTAAGAATGTATAAAATGCCCAAATTTGGTTCACATAAGCAACATGTCAGAACAAAACTAAGGATCAAGAGGACAAATAGGACCAAGGTATTCATATTGGAAAAATGGAAAGCACGTTTCCTTTTTTAATAACTTCAAAATGGCAGGACATGGTAACACATGCCTATAGTCTCAGCACTTTAGAAATGGAAAAGAGAATTGTTTGAAACTATGAGTTTGAGGCCAGCCTGGGTATGTGATGGGACTGAAAGCCCAGCCATGTATGAGAACACAAAATGAACTCTGACTTTTTTGAGAATTTCAATCTCATATTGCTTTGTTTGGGCATTTTTTTTTACCTTAATGGTATTTTGCTTTCTTATATGTTTTCCTTCCTTCCTTCCTTCCTTCCTTCCTTCCTTCCTTCCTTCCTTCCTTCCTTCCTTCTTCTTCTCCTCCTCCTCCTCCTCCTTTTCTTTCTTTCTTTCTTTCTTTCTTTCTTTCTTTCTTTCTTTCTTTTCTGTTTGGCTGTCTTTTTATTTACCTCTTTGATTTCTAAGGGAGAGAGAAAGGAGGCATGGAGTTGGATAGGCGGGGTGGTAGGGGGATCTTGGAAGATATGAGGGAGAAAAATTTTGATATATTACATGAAAAAAATCAACTAAAAAAGACCACACCTCTAAAGAATAATGATGATTATTATTGTGTCCCTAGAGGACAGGCCTTCGCACCCCCACTTGATCTGTTTTGTACTCTTGTGGTTGGATAAACACAGAAACAAAAACAATCTGTTGTTGTCAACAATGTTTCTAAGGATGTTTACCCCTAAGCTATGTGAGTTACAGTGATGAGCTTCCTGCTTTTTCTGGCTTGGCCTCTCCAGCTGAGGGTTATATATACTGTGTAAAAAAGTAAAATAAAGGCTTGTTTATAAAACCGAAAGTGTGTTGTGTGTTAATCCTAACATCTCTTACTCAAAAAAACTACAGTTGCTGTGCTGGTGCGGCAAAGTGGAGGTTCCACTGAGATCTGAGAAAGAAGGGGTAGCAGACAGGGTCGTCCTAGGCTGGTAAGGATGGACTGGGGTAAAATGGGATCCATAAACAGTAAGAGAGATATCTAAGTTGTTAGAGCAACAAAAACACGATCAAAGAGAAAACTATAGAGAATTTTCTTAAGAATATAGCCGCAGCAAGCCCATGGTTTTTAACAGGGGGAGATTTAAATATCTCTGATTAAAAACAGGTAAAAAGAGATTTACAAAGTCAACTGCAAAAGGAGGATGCCAATAGCATCCCTAAATCTACCTTTTCGCTGTGGCGCGTGGTCCACGACGCCCTACTTACTGATAAAGTAAAAGTGAGACTGGAGGTCACCGTGGCTAAATAAATACATAAAAAATACAATAAATACTTAAAGAAATACAGGAGGAGGAGACTTGCCATTCCATAGGATTGGCGGAGTAGTCACATAGGGTCCAAAGAAAAAAGTCAGGGGTACCAGGGGAAACTTTGGAATCTGACTCAGGACCAAGGCTAGTGCCAAAGTCTCCCTGCTTTGGGGGGCAAAACCAGATAGCAATAACCTCTGAGTAAAAAAATGGGGAAGACAGCCTCACTTCTAGTGCAGAGGATAGTTTATCTGATGAGGAAAAACAGCTAACACATAAAATTAAGGTACTTTAGAAAAGGCTGAAGCACTGTAAGGTAAAAAATTCCTTGTGTGTGCCGTCAACCCCATCTGCTTATAATGAGGATTGGGGAAGGAGGGAGTCCCATTGGGGACTGACAGATGACTGGGAGACCAAAGAGGGCCCAGGCAGAAGAGGAGGTGTCTGTTTTCATCCCTGGCACACAGTTGCTCCAGTCACAGAGGTACCTGATCCAAACAATCCAGGACAGATGCTGAGAAAACATGTGGCCTTGAATTTTAAGGAGATAAAGCAATTGAAAACGGCCGTGGTGGCTCAAGCCCCCTTTACTCTTGCCGTAATAAAGTTTTTTGCAGCATTGAATATTACACCTAGTGATTAGCAACAGCTATGCCATGTGGTACTATCCGAAGGAGATTACTTATTGTGGAGGGGAGAATATAAAAAAAAATTGTTTACAAATAGCTAGGTTAAATGCTCAAGTGGAACAGACACAACACAATCTAGACATGCTAACTTGAACAGGAGCTTATGCTGACTTGGCCAATCAAATTGTGCTCCATCCTGCCGTATATCTCCAAATGGCCGCTACTGATACCAAAGCTTGGAAAGCCCCGCCAAACAAGGCCACAGGGCATCAGTTGTCAAAAGTTTTACAAGGGCCTTTAAAACCATTTCAAGACTATGTGGATAGGCTATTACAGTTGGCAAAAAAAAAAAAAAAAAAAAAAAAAGTTTGGTGATGTGACCACAGCTATGTCCATAGTTAAACAGCTGACATTTGAGAATACAAATAAATACTGTAAAAAAGCCTTGCGGCCACATAAGACAAAAGGCTTAAATAAATACATCAGGATCTGCTGGGATATTCATGGGCACTTCATTCAGGGCCAGGTCATTGCTGCTGCCATCAGGCCTCAGGGAGGACCCCAAACAACTGGGGATAAAGCCTACTTTAACTGTGGTGCCCCTAGACATTAAAAACAAACAAACAAACAAAAACCAAACTCCCTCAGGGAGCTACTGCCAGATCAAAAAAGTTCCCAAGATGTAAAAGGGGAGGCCATTAAATAGATGGATGTTACACACCAGCCCACCACAAAAAAAAAAAAAAAAAAAACTTAAGTTTTGTCCATGTATCAATAGACACTTTTTCAGGAGTAATTTTCTCATCCTTACATTAAAAAAAAAAAGATGCCATTACACACTGCCTATCTGCTTTTGCCTATATGGGCAAACCTGAGATTATTAAGACAAATACTGGGCCAGCATATATCAACAAAAATTTTTATCCTTTTGTTCATTCTATAAAATTTTTCATAAAACAGGCATCCCATATAACCCAATGGGCCAACCAATTGTAAAAACAGCCAATCAGACCCTCAACCAATATTTTCAAAAAAATAAAAAAGGGGAGTTCATATTCTCCCCCATCAACTCAATTATCCACCATTCTCTTAATTTTAATTTTTTTTGACTGTGCATGCTGAAGGGTGCTTGCCTATGGTGCGCCATACACAAGTGAGGACTCAGATCCTAGGATGGGTTAGTTAAAAAGAGCTACAAACAAAAAGATGGATAAAACCAACCTCCTTGTTAGCAAAGGTGAGGGGGGCAGTATGTGTTTTTCCTCCAGGAGTTGATAAACCAATTTGGGTGCCAGAGCGGTGCATTGGGCAGGTGACACAGGATAAAGATCACAATGCTCCTTCTGCTTCAGGATCTGCAAGCTGAGTAATTGCTGGGTCTGTTGTGATGGAGTTTTGATCGTTCGCGTGCCTGTTGTGATTCCTCTGTCAGTGCTGCTGTATCAAAAACGTCAGGAGATCATCCTTTATTGGCAGTGGCAAGACTTTGGGATAATAGCTACAATTGTTACTGCTATTGCTGTTACTATCACTGCAGCTATGGTTGCTACAGTTGCCATTTTACAGACAGCTCTGACTGCAGAGATTGTGCTGTCTGGGGAAATTGGTGAGGCCCTGTGGACACAGAGTGCTCTGGACTCTCATATTGGACTTGGACTTTTAAATTTGGATTGACGCGCTGCGTTTTGCAGCAGCAGGTGGATTCCCTTTGGCTCCTGTGGTGGGTGTCTTGTTCTTATTTTTTTTAATTTATTTCTTTCTTTATTAATTAATTATAGATTTCTGTCTCTTCCCCACTGCCGCCTCCCCTTTCCCTCCCCCTCCCCCAATCAAGTCCCCATCCCTCGTCAGCCCAAAGAGCAATCCAAACTGCCTAGGCTCCCACAAAACCAATAGGTGCAGTAAAATCAAAAGCCCATTGCCATTGTTCTTGGGGTCTCAGTAGTCCTCATTGTCTGCTATGTTCAGCGAGACCGGTTTTAACCCAGGCTTTTTCAGACCCAGGCCAGCTGGCCTTGGTGAGTTCTTATTTGTGTAGCGCAGCTTGTGTTGCACCTGCTGATGTTGTGGGTGCTTCTGATGTGGTTAAACAGTTAAATGCACATTTGGATGGCCCTTGAAATTCCTCCTTTTTAAATTTTACCCTGCAGACAGCTCATCGTATTGTTAGTATTAATAACACACTGGTCCCTGCTGAGTCTGAATCTAGTCAGTAAAATGCCATGGCCCAGCTTGGGGGCTGGGTCCAACAATTTTCTGGAATGCTCTCACTTATACTGTGTAAAAAAGTAAAATAAAGACTTGTCTACAAAACCTAAAATGTGTTGTGTGTTAATCCTGATGTCCCTCACTCAAAAAAACTACAGTTGCAATGCTGGCGCTACAGATTATGATTTCAAAACACTGGGTCAAACTACCTGAAATAAGTAAGAAATTGTCTTAGGAAAGGAAAGTCTTGAGACAAAAGTTTGGTGACTGTAGCCATGCTTGGTGAATGCTCAGGGAGATGCATCCTGGGCAATCAGTGTACCCACTATGTGAAAGCTTAAAGTACTGGTCAGTGACTAGGCACAGTGTCTTATGATCAAAAGTCATGGCAAACAGGTGCAAGACTGTTCCTACGGAAACTTTTTTCCTAAGTAGTAATTAATTCTATAATGATTAATCATAATACAAAATGATTAATAAATGCATAAACCAGAAAAACTATTATTCATTGTCATTATCAAGTGTTTGGTATATAATTTTGTGCTGTTTTTTTTCATAACTGACAGCATGGTAGGTTTGCTTCCAGCAGCATTATCGTGAATGTGGACTCTGTGACACTTCATGATAAAAATGCCATCATGGCATAGAGCAAGAACGGCTCAGGCACCCATTGTAGTCCTACAGGAACACTGCAGTTATATGGTCTGATGTTCTCAAACATCACAACTGAATACAGTGTACACACTAACCAAGGTTCTGTTTCCTTTTACTTTAGTGTCTCTTAGGACTGTGGAGTCTGTGGAGAGCCTTGCTCCGATATCTAGAACTATGGCATGCCCTACAGAAAATTGTTCTCATCATTTTATTTTAATTTTTATTTAATGTGTTTTGCACACAACACTCTCACACACCTCTGTATCTTTTCAAAAGTAAGTCCACTGCTAATCTCAAAGAAAGAATCCCTTATGTGGCTGGCCCAGTTTGTAGTCTTGTGTCTTGTGCAGTTGCTTAATTCACACCTGCTGCTTCTCCATCTGCTAAAATTTTAGATCAGTAAGACCTTCCCAAAATATATGTAAAATGTCAAGCATAATCCAAAAAAGCACTGTCTTCTTCAAGCTGATGGTGTCCTAAGCTGACTGATGCTTTTCCTATATTAGCACTGCTTCTTCTTCTTTTTTTTTTTTTTTTTTTTTATTAACCTAGAGTCTGCATTTAAGGATCAAGATAATTTGGTCATGGTTTAAAGAACAGAGAGATAGCATTTCTGAGGCAAATGCCATTGTGCTCAATGGGAGGCATTTCAAAGGTTATCTCTCCTATACTTAGGTGATATTAGTCACATGCATGAATAATATAACAAGTCTTAATGATACATCTTGACATTCAGAGAGTATACAAACAGCTTCTATCTTTACCTTAATATATCTAGCATGAAAAATTTTACATATAAAAGTAATGTTCAATAACTTGAATTTTTTTCCGTGCAGGTACTTAGCCTGAGTGAGATGCTACAGAAACTGATATGAGGAATCCGAAAATATGTCCAGGAACTTGATGACATCATATTTTTGCAGATGTGTGGTTAGCTCTTAAGCTGGTGTTACGTTTTGTTATTATTGCTTAATGTTTCAGGATGGGATTTGGTTTTTATTTTCCCACACGTTCATGTGAGCCTTTGCATTGCACTATCAATCCTCATTACCTGAAATTTCGTGTTTCATAGCAAAAGGAAGATCTGGGAGTAAAGATGAGCACAGTGGCTCAAAGGAGCAAGATTCAATGAATCAGATGTTAGAGGAGCGTGTTGTGTATTTCTCTTAGAGTTACATACTGGGATGTTGCCATTCTGTAGCATAGAATTCACTAACAGCTTTTGTAATAATAAAATATTAATCCTTGAAAGTGTGTTTAAATTCAAAATGCTGAATTGTTAAAAGTTGTGTATTGCAATGAAAATATTGAGTAATTAATATGTTACATGACTCTCTAATTCTGAGTCTGTCCACAGCTTTGTGATTTTGCTGATGTAGGACATTGTGCTACTAGGCAGGGCTGAGTTGAGATAAAATATTGGATCAGCCTCAAAAAGGAGGGTGTATTATCAGAACAAATTATTTACTAGAGCCTGATACTAGAGAGTATGGAGATTGGATTTTCTTTATCTGTGTTACATCCTAAATTTTGAAACTCTTCCTATATCCTTTATCACTGTACACTCCACCAAACTGCATCCTTTGCCAAAATAGGCCCCATCAAGCTGTTACAACTTGGCTGCTCTTAGGGTATCTCATCGGAACAATCCCACCTTTAGCTTCTCTTTGAACCAAAAAAAAAAAAACCCACAACTGCCAAGATGAAAATTAATGATCCACCTAGAAACCTAAAGTTTTCCAGAATATTTTTTGAAGACATTCACAGTGTCCAATGCCAAGCAGTTGCCTCCTAGAAATTTGTATGTAACAGAACATTAATTTACCCCTGAACCAAAATAGATTGAAGTATGTAGTGAGCCTTGTGACTCCTATGTAGGCAGTAAACAAAAGTTTTCAAGGTTCTGCCTTGCCTTGGACTTTGACATGTAGGATTATTTGCTTCTGAACAAAATTCATAGAAACATTATTATCTCTATACTAAAAACAGAAATTTGTTCATTTCTCAAAATATCAAGAACATGTTAAGGGCTTTCTTTTTAGTTTGATAAATGCCTATCCTGCGTCTAGATATTTTAGTTGATAGGAAGATGCTGGGAGTTAAGGAGAGCTGATTCTCAATCCTACCAAAACCTTCATATCATTTGTGTATGTGTTCATTGCGTGTGTGTGTGTGTGTAAGTTCTTTTAGAGCTTCATATGTTTTTTAAATATAATTTTTATTGAAAAAAAATTCTGCCTCCTCCCCGCCTCCC
>NW_026068015.1:287923-327906 GCF_014885135.2 Alexandromys fortis
AAGGGGTACCCTCATCCATTGCTGGTGGGAATGCAAACTTGTGCAACCACTTTGGAAAGCAGTGTGGCGGTTTCTCAGGAAATTCGGGATCAACCTACCCCTGGACCCAGCAATGCCACTCTTGGGAATATACCCAAGAGATGCCCGATCATATGACAGGGGCATTTGTTCAACTATGTTCATAGCAGCATTATTTGTAATAGCCAGGACCTGGAAACAATCTAGATGTCCTTCAATGGAAGAATGGATGAAGAAAGTGTGGAATATATACACATTAGAATACTACTCATCGGTAAAACAATGACTTCTCGAATTTTGCATGCAAATGGAAAGAGCTTCATATGTTTTAATCACATTCTCCCCTACAACTCTTCATAGATCCTTCTTCCTTACCACCATCACCCAAACTTTGGGTGCTATACAACTATTTTTGGATGTATGGTCTTCCATTGGGGTGTGGTTAACTTTTCAGAGTTTCACTATTAGTGAAAATTTTCTTTTTCTCTCCCAGCAGAAAACAATCACCAATAACTCCATGGCTAGATGTGAAATTTTGTGCCTATCTCCCATCTCCATGTTGAGATTTGATCTGGCTTAGGCTCACACATGCTTTTGTGTGTGTGCTATTGTACACACATAGGGATTCCTATGTGCAGCTGCCCTGATGTGTCCAGAAGACACTTTATTTGCAGTTTTTTTCTCTTACACTCTTTCTACTCCTTCCACAATTATTGTTGAGCCTTTGGAGGAGGGAATGCTATATATATGTATATATATATATATATATATATATATATATTTCCACTTAGGGTTAAATACTCTAAAGTCCACTATTCTATGCACCTTGACCAATTGAGAATCTTTCTGTTAATCACTGCCTATTGCAAATAGAAGCCTTTGAGATGAGGGCTGAATGATCCACTGACCTATGGGTATAATCATAAACCATTACAGTCAATTTAATACTATTTCCATGGTAGTAGGTTTTTCACTAGGACCTGTGACCTCTATAACTATAAGTCTTGACCTGATAGTGGTGCAAAGTATAGATTTCATCTTGTGAAACAGAACTTAGAGTGGTCTGTTATCTCCACTGCCCAACCACCCACACAGTGCTACTATGGTATCAATAAGCATGTCTTGCTAGCCAGACATTACTATAGTTTAGAAGTCTTACAGTTCGGTATGGTTTGTGATTACTTTTCTCCTCTGGCAGCTGCATAGCACCTCCCAGCACTGCAGAATCTAGCCTAGTCTAGGGAATGTCACTTCCAGGTTAGTACCACCTTGATTTATCTTTGTTAAATGATTCGAGGATATGATATCTTCAGAAACAGCATCTTACCCTCTATCTAATTTATGGAAAGCTCTGGAATTTTACTATTGAGCCCCTGCTTATCAGGCTTATCTGGTAAATGACACACATTTTTATGTCCAGAGTACAACTCTACCTGCATGATGTGTGGCTTTTTGTTCAATCCTTAAGGCACTATCTGTTGGCAAATTTTCTATTTGTACATAACTCTTTGATGTGGGAAGTCCTTTGTATATGTATTGCTTTTATTAGTTAATGAATAAAGAAACTGCCTTGGCTTGTTGATAGTGCAGAGTAGAAATAGGCAGGGAAAACTAACCTGAATACTGGGAGACAGAAGGTGGAGTCAGTGAGAAACCATGTAGCCCCACAAAGAGACAGACAGCAGAACTTTATACCAAAAGCTACATCTTTGTGGTGAAACACAGATTAATGGATATGGGTTAATTTAAAATATTAATTAGCCAGAAATATGCGTAAGCTATTGGCCAAACACTATTGCAAATAATATGGTTTCTGTGTGATTATTTTAGGGCTGAGCAGATGGGAACAAACAAGCAGTCCCCTACTACAAATTGGAGCTCCAATGTGTGCTAGCTAAATCCACATAAAAACTGTGAAGGTTTGAAAATAAATTGTAGACACTAAAACACAAACTTTACTCAGATTTTTTTTTTTCCGGATAGACTCTGCTTGCTGGTGGCTGCTGCAGCTCCTTTAAGAGAGATCTTTCTGATTCAGCAGTACTAGCAAAAGAAAAAAAACACACATATGGTTTAGAAATGGTAGCTCCCTGCTTCATGCTGCTAGTATGAACTCTGGGTCTTTCATGATACCAAGCATTTAAATGGGGTTTGTAAGCAGCATGTTACAAACTGCTTAAAGTCTTGACACAGACCTGATGTATACATTGAACAGCGGTGGTGTACATGGCTTGCAGAAGCAGTGAACATTCCTCTACCATGCTCAACCAGGCACAGGCAAAAAACAAAGCAGACTTAGTACTTATCACACCACCACTTACCATAGTAAGAAGTACTTACCATAGTAAGAAGCAATCCTGTTCAGAAAACAATTACAGATTCACAATAAAGACAGATTTGGAGTTTAAAAAAGATCTCGAAAAGGATCACAATGTTGGATAAATGTATGTCGGCTTGGGAGAGAGGAGAAAAAGAGTATAGAGAGTTAAAAAAAATTAAATGGATTTTAAAAAATAAAACAAAAGTCCTTAAAGGGATAGAGTAAACTTGTAGAAAAAGTAAAAGAATAAAGAAAAATAAGTTACTTAAAGATGGAATATACAGTGAGAAATTGGATTATGTATATTATTATGTTTTCTTTGAATTTTTTGACTGCAGAGAGACATTTGATTCAGGAGACTGCTAAGCTAAACAAACATCTATGTTCTAAAGGCATTTTGACTTCTAAATTTGGGTCTAAGGATTTGTTGCTTTGGAAGAGAGGTTCTTCTTTTGTTTCCACAGAGGATAAGAGTCTGCTAAATCCTTCCAGACTAATGTGGTTTTATGGACCAAGAGCCCTGAAGAGGTTTCTGTGAACATCCCCCAAAATTACTTCACCCAACAAAAAGGGTAAAGCAGGTTGGAGAGAACTATGCCCAAATTCTCAAATATTGTTTATAAATGTTTGTTTATATTTAAAGGGGATATGATATAGATATATGAATAATTTGCATTGGTATGAATCTTGGTCTATTGATGTGTATTTCTGCTCTTGATTAAGGTATTGTGATTGTACAGTTCACTTAAAAATGTAATGTATAATTAAGAAATACAGGTTAGTAGATAGTCATCTGTAATAGTCAAGCTTGTAGTTGTATTAGTTAGGTTTTCTAGATATACAGAGATATATTTTAGTTAGATATTCTTTAAATTTTTCAAAGACCTTCAGAATATGGCATTTAAAATGTTTTAAGAACTCAGGACTTTTCATGACAATGAGACACATCTGTTCCTGGCAACACCAATTGCTTTGAGAGGAGAATGGGCATCCAAGAAGCTCCTTATGGCATTAGTTAGCCATTTGGGCAAGAAACTGTTCTTGCCTGGACTGCTTGATATTATGCTGTATGAGCTGGACATGTGGAATCCGTGAACAGATGAATGTTGAACTTGCCTAAAAATTAGAAGGTCTTTTGGGGTTCCTGATTCATAAAAAAGTCTGCCAGACATTCTGCAGGATACAGAAGAAAGTGAGTGACAAACATCCAATATAGGCAAAACTGTCTTTGAAATTTCCTGCTTCATGGAAAAGTCTGCTGGATACTATGGGCCTATAGGCTAAAGATGGATGCTCCAATGATACAGAAAAATTGTGGGTGACTGTCGAGGCAGAGAGATGTCTCTGTCAATTGTAGAGTTTTGGAAGTTGCTTACAATGTACTTCCTATTTACTTCAGTAATATTTTATTCTTCTGGAATCTTTGAAGGAGTAGAATAATAGTTATAATTATAGTTTTCCTTAGTTATGACAAAATATTTATAAAAGATATTTATCAAAGGTATAAATGTTGTAACTGTAATTCTTGCTTGATACCTGTTTTGTTATATGTAGTTTTACTATGTTAAAGTTAAAACCTTCCTTTTGATTTAAACAGAAAAGGGGAAATGATATAGGAAGTCCTTTGTATATGTGTTGCATTTATTGGTTAATGAATAAAGAAACTACCTTGGCCTGTTGATAGCACAGAGTAGAACTAGGCAGGGAAACAAAACTTAATGCTGGGAGAAAGAAGGTGGAGTAAGTGGGAAGTCATGTAGCCCTGCCAGAGGCAGAGACCAGAACTTTACCAGGTAAGTCATAGACTTTTGTCTGTACACAGATTAATGGGGATGGGCTAATCTAAGATATAAATTAGCCAGATATATGCTTAAGCTATTGGCCCAACTGTATTGCAAATAATATGGTTTCTGTGTGATTATTTTGGGACTGAACAACTGGGAACAAACAAGTGGCCTCCTACTACACCTATTCTCTTCCTTGACATTTCCTTTTCTCCAAAGACAAGTCAATACAAGGCTTTTCCTCCCAGAATGATTCATACTGTCAATACCTCTGTATTGTAGTACAGTTACCATGCCTTGACGTCATATACAGATCACTCCTCTGGGCCCTCTTATAGAAAAGTGTTGTAGTGCTTTTAGTTCTGTCACTATGGTGGCACTTGGGACTGGGATAACTGCTGTTGGATATATAGCACAACTTACTATCTGAAATATACCTGTCCATTTGAATTCCTAGACTAAAGTGGTAGAAAAGTAGAGTTGATTCAAATCCTTTGCTATGAGTAAGCCTGGGGACGGCTAGAATTTCTTCTTCAGGAAAAAAAATCCTGGTTATTAAGATGTGTTTGACTAATAAAAAGTATAATTCAGAAGGGTGCTGTCTGATTGTGTCATGTCTTAAAATAGAGGTATGTTAATAATAGAATTTGATTAATTAGTATATACTACATTCTTTAGTTACATTGTTCTATTATTTAGAATCTTTTGTATTAAAAAAGCCAGCATTGTTTCACAATCCAATGTAAAGCTTTGTGTCTGGTTTTTGGTGATAGTTGTTTGCTCAAATGTGGGCAGAGTATTATTTGGCAACAAATTGAATACATATATAAAATTAGCATTCAGCTGTTGAAAATGTTACGCACATATTACATGTTAAATATCAGATATGAACATATCTGTTCTTAATACACTACATAATTAAATATGCAGGATGACAGATGGTCTGTGTTAAGCTGAGATGGGTGGGAGTAGGAGTGGGCTGGAGAAGTTTGTCAGCTGAGGAACTGCTTCAAGAACTCAAGTCAATTAAAAACTGTCAATAGACTTTATCATCTATAAAAAGAGAAGTAGAAATTGTTGTTATTTCAAGAAGAATTACTCTGGAGGCGGGGGAACTTGTTTCTAATTCACTCAGGAATTGTCATGAAAACGATGACCCAAAGATATTTCTAATGGTTTGGAACTAGGTCTGCAGGAAGCAAGCAAAGCACGGCATTTCTGTCAGCACAGACAGTGGCAAGACAACCATCATAATATGAATGGGAAGAGCTCTCCTGAGACACAGCTTTGATATGATAGTCTCCTCAGAATTGCATCAAGTATCCACCAGTACATTTCTGCTGAAGAAGCTGTGATTACTAACCTAAAATCCATTATAAGCAAACTTTAACACAGGCATTAGTTCTTGTATCTTTGCTAAGCTTAGTGAAGATCTTTAAGGTTGTAGGGAATGCATTACTTTGTAATTTCCATTTTGTTCATCATGCTTGGGTAATAGCCTCAGAGAAATTACTTTGTAGGTTGCTAAGGTCTCTCAAGGCTGGTGGCTTGGGACATCTGCCAGCAGCACTTGACAGTTTCTCATCATTTGACATGGCACTCCATCTTCAACAGCAGGAGCCAGTCCTGCTGAATTACAAATACTTGGCAGCCTCTCAAGACTAGCCCTACCATTTCCACAGAGAACTAGATGAGGTCATGTACAACAGACAGACTCTGTATTTAAAGATTATTTTTAAGAGTTAGCTTTTCTAGGAGTTATAGCATCGAATAACAATGTTCTGTTTATTCTTAGTTCCCGAGGCTGTGAAAAAGTGTGAGTGTCCAGAGTGTTAAATGCCAAGTTCAAATTGTCCTACTCACCGACTTCTAACACTACCCCTCAGGGAGGTTCACACGCACCTGCTACAGAAAGTACCTCATCTGTCACTTTCTCCTAGCAGGCTGCAACAACCAAAAATAAAGAAAAACAAGCAGTACCTTCCCTGAAAACACACCTACTGTCATCTCAGCTGTTTCTTGGATAATGTAGGAGCTGCACATAAACATTAACTTCTATTGGGTCAAAATTTAACCCAATAGGAAGAATATGGGTGAAGATGAAAAATGGATTAGACTTAGGAATCTGATGGACATTCCTGTCTGAATTTTAAAGTTATTTTTCTCTAGTTGACAGATCAATGAGTTTTAGATCTAGGTTTTATATTTTTACCATGCTATTTATCTTTTTACCATGATGACCAGAACTCTAATCTAAAACACACTAAAGACGAATACCTATATGTATATATTTACCCCTCTTTCTATCAGTCTATAATCTTATCTGGTTGAGAAGCTAAGTGTCATGGTGAGTATAGTTGAATCTAAAGATAAACATATTGTTTATGGATAAGACACATATTCATCTCCCAGTAGTTTATAATTATTCTGTTAGCTTATTAATATTCAGTTAATTTTATATAAGGGAGCACTGCTATTTCCTAAACTATTAAAATGTTCCAACTGCCCCTAGGTAATAGCTTCTGGCCCTTGTCTCCAAGACAATTTCAGCATCATCTAAATCCTGTTAGGTATTTTATGTTAAGAGCACGTATATACAAATTACATAACAGAGTGTATCTGACATCATTCTTACATAGTTTTAAATATATAACATATTCTAATTAATAATAGCAACATTGGCTCATTGATCATTTACTATAAACCAGGAATAATCTAAAGAATTCTACTTAATATTTATTTTTTGCACAGTAGTGGTTTGGAGTACTATGATTACCATATGCATTTTTTTGGCAGATAAAGAGAGGTACCCATCTGGGTTTAAAGGAACTTGCTCAAAGTAATGTAAATTAGTCATTATTCCATGGTTTTTTTGGAGACCATTTTCAATATTTTTCTAGCTAGCCTCCCCAAGCATACATCACTGTCTTTTCTACATCAAGAATATTATATCCTTCCTAAGATAAGCACATAGATTTGCTACTATATTTGCTTAGATTTGACTTTTTTGTATCCCTGCATTACTTTTATATTTATGGACATGGGTCATCTAGCTCCTCTCAAGATATGAGCCTGTTATTTATTTACCTCTACAAAGCAGTTAAAAAGGCTTGGATGAACATAATTAAAATGAGACAAATTTCCAAGGCACCATATCTTGCTGTGTTGCCATAGAAACAGTGGGAATTTCTGGTCACTGACCTTTGAGGGAATCCAAGGATATATTTTCATAAGGATCACAAGAGAAGCCAACCCAGGATATTATTCTATAGCTGCAAGATCAGCGTTTTGAAATGTCCTATGTAATCCTGGATAATTTTAAAGCTGAACTGTATTATTCATTCATACTATAGAGTTAAACTAGAACTTTTTGAAGAAATGGTTTTAACTGTTTCTATTATATCATTTAAAATAATCACAGCTACCATAGGAACATCAAAGAAAAGGAGATATTAGATGAGTATACTGGGGTTATTGAAAGCAAAGCCACCTATAAAAAGTTCTGATGCTTTATCTGTTTCTTATATTATGGTCTTTCAAATTTAGGCTTAGACAAAGCATAAAATATGGCCTCACTGTATCAAAAATACAACTAGAAAATAAAAGCTTATCACAAAATATTAAGGTGTCAATATCATTTACCAATGGAGATTTTTCGTTCACTCCCTTACTATATGTTTTTATATTAAGATATTTTACTGATAAATAAACATAATTAAAAGTCGTACTTATGAATGAATTTACATATTTCTTTGGCCATTTGGCAGAAACCAAGTACCAGTGGGTAAGTGACAAAGCTTGCTTTATTTTAGACTGGTGTTACTATTACATCTATGTTTTCATTCTATTGACAATAAATGATTAGAATCATTTAATTATGATAAAATATCTCTCAAGGGATGAGTAGTATTCTTAGGATCAGAAATATATCTCCAGACACGGAACTCTCATAGCACACAGACACCTGAAGGAAAGTAGAAATAAACAACCTAGTAATTGTACCTGGAAAAGTAGAGTCCACACCACTGCTTAGGCTTCTAGCAATTTCTCTTATAAAGTTGCATATTCTTACTCTGAGCAACATTGTAAAGGCTGGGACTCCAGGATCTTCCACTTACTGAGGAGATAACCTTGAACAAACTCCTTCTCCTGTAGATGCTTATGTTCACTCATGTAATAAATGAAACAGAAAATTGGATTGTGTTGTTTTGAGAATTAAGTGACCTAAAATTATATATTAGAACCAGAGTTTTTCCATCTACAATGGGGAAAGAATGTTTTCTTAAGGTATATTCAAATCCAAGGACAGGGCTAGCATGGTCATGCGAGCCCAGCTCTGTTGTGCTGCCCAAGGCAGAAAGAACAAAGTGGATGAGCTCACACTGCATTAGAATACAGCTTCCCTAGCTCAAGGCCAGGGCTGGTGTGTTAAGTTCATAGTTAGAAGATATATTTTATTCCTTGGGATGGGTTTTTCTCTGCACAAAGTGTTGAGTACCACAAAACTGTCTCCAACTTCAGATGCCAGTAGCTAATGTGAGGTCTTCAAGTTACTCCCAACTTCTTGTAATTGGATGTTTTCTAGATTCTCTGCTTAGTTCTGATAATTTTCATGAGCAGTTCACAATTTATCCAGTATATCATCAGCTTATAGCAAAAGAAACAACCCAGGAGCAACATGATAGAGGAAATGCAAAGGGCCAGGTGTAGGGTTGGTGTTCTAAACCTTCAGGCCATCTCTGGGTGCTTACTTGCCCAGTAGTTTTCTGAGCCATGGCTTTTAGAGACTTTTACAAAGAAATGCTGCAGACAAGTCTAGAGCTTTTCCTTTCCTGCAGTACTGGAATAGGCTCTGAAAGTTTCAAGTTTCTAAACATTGTTTGGCCTTTCTGGTGAAGAAGGCCAGGACTCAGCACACATGTCTTGAAATATGACTCTTAGGCATGGTGTGTAATTTAAGCAGAAGGAAACAGAAAGTTTCAGAATCACAAAAGTCTCTCTCTCTCTCTCTCTCTCTCTCTCTCTCTCTCTCTCTCTCTCTCTCTCTCTGTGTGTGTGTGTGTGTGTGTGTGTGTCTGTGTGCGTGTGTGTGTGTCCCTCTCTCTTTTTCTCCCCTTTCTTCTCTCTTTCTGACATTTCCCTGTTTGAAGACATCCAAATAACAGGCACCTGCTTCCAAAGGAAGGCATGCCAACAGAAGCAAGAAGAATACAAAAAGGATCCCACCCCCAGAATATCGCCACTATATTATATCACATTTTTATTTAACCATTGTTCCGTACAACTGTATGGAACTCACACAAAACTCAACCATGAAAAACAGTTGCCTGTATTATGGTCTTCGATTCCTGAGAACTCATATGTCATCAAACTTTCCTTAGATATGTTTGCTCTTCATTTTGCCCATCTTTGTTACAGGGATATCATCTGCCATCTTTGTTGTGAATAGGGGAAAATATATTACTAATATATTACTTTCTCTCTTATATACCAGTCATCTTCAGATGCCAAAGTGTGCTTCATCAAAACTAGAGTCAGAAAATTCCTAACATCAAGAGCTGTATCTAAACAAGGGACATAGGGCATCTATTAGAAGACAAAACACACTTAGCAACCTTAGCAACCATATGGTTCACAAAACCAAAAGTTTTTAAGCACTCTGCCAGGAATTGGAAGTAGAAAGTATCTGTATATATGTTTCTTGAGACAGTGTCTCAAATGCATAATCCTCCTGGCTCTGAACAGATTATAAGTGTACTAGATGTATGCCACTATTTCCTAGCAAGTGTGTGTGTGTATGTATGTATGTATGTATGTATGTATGTATGTATGTACATATATTTTCCATTGTATCACTAGTAGCTACAAAGTTAGGAAATATACCTACACCTTACAATAAAGGAGGGATTTTTGAAAATGACACAGTTGGAATTCCAAAGTATATACTTGAGCATGGTGTGATACCAATTGTGTTCCCAAGCCTGCTATAGAAGGCTTTCTTTGTAGTCCTCGGTGGACTCCTTACAGATCAAATAAATTAGACTTGGTATTTACACCCTCAATGCTAAAGTTTTAGACAAGAGCCATGTACAGGACTGTGTCAAGGCTTGTGAGGACTGAGGAATTTAGTTAAGTGCTGAGTGAAAAATAAACTATTAACATTTTTAAAAACATAATTAACTGCTCATGCATTAATAGAATCTGCTTAAGGAAGGAGAGATTTATAATATAATTTCTATCAACAGAAGCCCTGAAGGTCCAACATATTCTTCCTTCACCCCACACTGCTCTTTGTCACTGATATCAATTTGATTTTTTTTCTGTTATTTATGACCATTTACTTTTTTTTAAAGGAAGATGGTGTTTTTGGTAGATTTAAAAGATAGCTCAAACAACATATAGGGCATCTTAATAAGAAATCATTCCCCAGCTTCAAGGAAGCTTAAGGATAAGAAAATTGTCACTTCTCTCCCGTGTCGGAGCACACATGCCACTGAACACATTGTAGTTGTGTGTTCTCAACTGTGGTGCTGTCTTTATGGTCTCTACTTCCCCTTCCTTTCCTGTCAGTCCCCATGCATCAAAGTACTCATTATCATACATAAACCACAATACTCTTTACTGAAATTTTACCGCCTACAAATGGCTTTCACCATGGCTATGCTTTTTTCCTCCTTAATAACTAGAAAGATGGATTAAATAAGTTTTCAATAATTGTCAAGTTTTTTTTCTACACTCATGGGAAATTAATTAATCTTCTTGAAGGAAAGCTTTTCCTAAAAAAAAAAAATTCTCAAGCCTCTGTATTTACAAAACAACATTTCTTTTTGTTCCATTTTGCTTTTGTCTTCCCATAACTGCTGAGGTATCATATATGCCAATCTGCTAACTGAGGCCTTTTTGGTATGGGTATGCAAGAAATTCCACGTTCAGTGGTTTCAGGGGTGGGAATTTGATATTCTAATGTGTCTTATGAGTATGTAAAGGGGAGGTTGTCACTGTCACTCACATTTTTTAGTGTCACTGAACTGTTTCTCAGTGCAGCCAGCACTCAGAGCAGCAGCATTAATCAGACCCGGCTCTGGGCAGCTACACTGGGGAACTAAAGGTCGCGTTTAAGACTTTAAATTCAGGTTCTTTGTGTCAGTTGTCATTTCCAGTTTTATGTCCCTGATAAGCACGATTTCATTACTAAAGCAACATGGAAAAGAGTCGTTTTGCAATGAGATGATATTTTATTTTATTTCACCATTTATGTACAAACACAAGTTAATAAAACACATCACAAAACTGTAAAATTCATAATTAATATTTATAGGTGCATAGTTTCATGCTCACGTATTTTAAAATATATTATTAACAAATTTCACAATACATCATTCTTAGACAGAAAGAATCATTAAGGACACCTAAAACTCTTATAAGATAGCAAGTCACAACTTCTCAAGAACAGCAACAAAAATAGTGAAGGTTTAGAAATAAGTGGTAGTCACTTAGGTGTTTTAATTTTCTTCTAACATTTTAGGTTTGAAGCCACGAGATCCACAGCACACAGGACCCTGCTACCATGTATTCACTGTAGTGAGAGGGAAGCACCGGGATGCTGAGGGGCAGGTACAGGACGTCAATCACTGCGGATGGAAGACTTTGAAACACACTGTACAGCTTTGAGAAAACGTCATGAATGGGCACATTGGAACTGAGCACTTGTACGCCATGGGACAGTGGCCGGAGATCTCAGGACACTGGGACTCAAGGCCCTCTTAGGCTTCGGGCTCATAGTCTTGGTACCCTTCCTATCATCAGAGAGAAAGAGAGAATGACTTGTCTGTGAAAGTCACAGCTATCAAGAGTCTACTTCACAAGAGAGAAGGGCCCACCTCCCACCAGATAAAACCCTCAGAACAGTGTTTGGAACGTCTCTGTCACACACATTTATTTGTTTGTTCATACCTGTCATCTATAAGTTATGGGAGTTGTCAGGGTTAGCTTATTAGGCCTAATTCCAGGTCTGTTATTTGATTTGTGGTCTCTTCCGACAGTGTGAATTACCTAGCCTTCTGGATTTGTTTCCTTAATTGAGAACTGCAAGCTGTGAGCACCAAAATCATCTGCATGGAACTTCTTCCTGAGCTCAGAGACTCTTGTTCTCAGAGGTGGTAATGCTTAGAGACAAAGTGCATTTCTTTCTCCCATTAGGAAACGCCACTTCATGGCCAGCTTTAATGATTTCTGTACCTTCTTATAAAACCTAAGCCTCCAGGCCAAATGTGGATAAACACTCACAACAACAGTAGGCATAACTAGCTAGATTAAGTACCCTTCCTCAAGAATAATTCCAATTACATCAAGATTCTGCTGTTAAACGAAACATCTTCAAACACCTGTTTTTTGTTTTGTTTTGTCTTGTTTTAAACAAATATAAACTTAACTGACAAAGTTATCTTGGTGCTCTATAGTTTTTCCATAACCTTTATTATGTCTTCCATTTTAATCTGTAATATTTCTGTTTTCTAAGCACGATTAATAACTGTACATTCACTGTTCCTCAGATACTTCCATGAGCCTTTGTTTCTGGTAGTCTCTTGTGCTAGAATATTCTAGTCTCATTTTGATCTATCTTATCTCCCATGCTCTCCCACACAGATCAAAATCAGTTCCTCTGAAATCTTTTCTTGATTGAACTTCCCAGACCCGAATATGGGGGAGATCTGATAGCCATTGGGTTTTGGTGATACCAAATTTGGTATGACCTAAATTAAACATCTCAACTACTTTTCTTAGTTTTCTGTATATAGACCATTTACCTCTGAAGGCATTTCATAAGCCTCACTGCTAGGATCCACAGGCATGTCTTCCAGAATTCCTTCTTGTGGGTACCCTTCTTCACCCTACAGTCAAAGAGAGAAGTGCAAAACACAATGACAAATCATTCTAATTATTGAAACATAGTTTGAATAAAATTATATTGGACACATTTATGAGATGTTCAATGGAGTATTGTCAGAGTTTCACACTTTGGTACTACCTATGGAATTCTAATGGTACTACACCTATGGAAAAACTGTTCAAACATGGGTTACCAATCTGAAGAGTACCAGGTTCTTACCCAAGTGACTAGGAAGTTGCCAAAGCTAAAGTCCATAAATTCTCTCCATAAGAGCAATGTGATAGTAACACAGTGGTTTATAATCAATGGATAATGATGAGAAAAAATAATCATAATATATTAAAAATTATTATAAAACCATATGTTAATTTTCTAATAATGAGAACTTGGCTATGGTGTAACGTTTATCAGAACAGCATTTTTGAACAGAACCCATTAGTATTTGAATGCAAAAGTTGAAAAGCTCCAAAACAGTAAAATAAATATATATATAGACAAATTATTATTTATTTTCCCCTAAGTTTTCTGAGGCTAAGTATATATTGCTTATAATTTACTTAAAAATTATTTTTATTTTATTTTATGTGTATCGGTGTTTACCCTGCATGCATTTCTGTTCACTGTGTGCATGCCTGGTACTCATAGAGACAAGAAGAGAGCATCATATTCTTTGGAACTGGAGCTATACAGACAGCTGTGATCCTTCATATGGGTGCTAGGACGGGAGCCTCTGGAAGAACCTGTGTTTTAACTACTGAGCCATATCTCCAGCCCTAATAATTCATTTTTAAATGCTGGCAAGGAAATAAGTTCTCTTCTAAAACACAAAGTCTGAAATTATTCATAATTGTAGTTATAAAACCAAAGACATGATTGAAACAATTTTTCAGATTATCTCTCTATAAATGCAGACACCCTAACACTCAGCCTGTCACAATGCAACTTATTTGTATTCTCCATCAAAAATCTTTTGTTCCTTCCCATTTTTTCAAGCAAAGCAATTATTAAATTATAGAGTTCAGTAAAATTCAACAAGTAAAAATGCAACAGGAGTCTAAATGGGCTCACTTGAAGATGTCAAAGGATGTTCAGTTTACGTGGACTATATTGTTGTGTAAATGTTAACTCCCCCTGCTTTTGTCATAGACATGACAAAGCCAATATGGGAGGGAAGAGACAATGGTTGACAGTGAAGCAACATCAGACTCTGAAGGTCATGCTTTTGGCAGTTGGAGAGAATAGCTTATAGATCATCCTTTCCTGCTTCATGGACATCACCAATCTCCATTTAAAAATCCAGAGTGTCCAATTTGTTTATAAGTTAAATAAAATGCAAACCATTCCCAAAACACCTCACTTCAAAATGTGAAGTGTTTCACAATACAAAATACTGTGATATAAAAATCCAAGTTTTTGTTGTTCAGCACCAGGATTTGGTCATAAGACGCACATTACAATTCTAGACACACTAGATTATCAATATTTTGTGACCCTGGACATGTTTCCCATACTACTCCTCAGCATCAACTAGTTTTAGTAAGAGAAGAAAGCAGAGAGATCTTTTTACTTGTATACAACTCAAAGAAGCAACTAATACCATCGACTCCTCTGATTGATATGCTAATGCTTTTTAGAGACAGTCAATATAAAGGAAATATGATGAACCACCAGATCTGTGCATTTATAATGTAATCTGTGAGCTTATGTTATAAACTGGATGAGACAAATGGCAGGCCAATCTTGGGGACTGCTGACTGTCATAAAAGAAGTGATCCTACATGGGTAAGAGAAGAGGGAGGGTATCATTGGATGTGACTGTCCCCATCTATGAAGGGGTAATTGTTTTCACTTTGAAGTTCAGCCAGGAAACAACTGGATGTTGCTCGTCATGTACTACAATAAATTAAAACCCATCCTTGTTAATTTTAAATATAATATCAACCAAATTGTAAATGAATAATAATGAGTTATATTTGAAAAATATAGTTTATATGTTTCTGAGTATAATTTTTCTTTTGTACTAAAGATTGATTGAGTAAAATTCAAAGGTAATACCATATTTCACAAATTCATGAATAGTTATCATTATCACAGATTATTTTATTTTTTAAGAAATTCAAAAAATGTTTGTAGGCAAGGGTTTCAGAAATCATCAAGGAACCATAATTTCTATAATAAAAGTAAAGTCACAGACATGTTTCCATAGTTTATCTGTGAATATGCTTAAGGGAGTATTATATCTTTTTATGGTATAAATATATGCCCTCCGCAAAGAACAAAACAAAGTATTTGTTTAAATAAAAAGCAAGAATGTCTTTATAAAACACTCTGATAGCCGGGCGGTGGTGGCGCACACCTTTAATCCCAGCACTAAGGAGGCAGAGGCAGGCGGATCTCTGTGAGTTCGAGACCAGCCTGGTCTACAAGAGCTAGTTCCAGGACAGGCTCCAAAACCACAGAGAAACCCTGTCTCGAAAAACCAAAAAATAAATAAATAAATAAATAAATAAATAAATAAATAAATAAAAATAAAACACTCTGATGGATCACCTGAATGTGTTAAACAACAGCCAAAGGGCAAAGATAGAGCAAGGTATTGGTACAGATGAAGTGGTCATGCAAAAGACATTCTAATGTCAGCCATTGTTACTGCAGCCATTGTCAAAATCTTGGGACAAGGCTATTTTATATTGTGCCTCCTTTTTTCAGAGAGATCTATGCTGCAGTACCAACTGGATCCTCACACATAGCTTGTATCCTATCTGAACCTCTAATGAATGACACACTTGCTTCCTGGCCCTTAATGTCTATCTTGCATCCATTTTGACCCTTAATACTCATCCTGCATTTTACGCTGCCTTAAATGCACAGCTTTCCTCCCACCTGGACCTCCATGCCTAGGTTGTATTCTATCTGGCCCTTACTGCATAGCTTGAATCCTCTTGGCCCTTAATAAATGCTTCAAACATGCCTGGCCGCCAGTGTGTGGCTTGCAACCTACCTGATCCTCATGTATATCTTACATATTCCTAGTTTCTAGTATATTTCTTTTGTCCTTCCTGGTATTCCTATACATAGCTTCCATCCCACCTGGCCCTCATGCCCCAATGCATTGCCTGTACTCTGTCTCCCCATGTATAGCTTGCATCCTACCTGGTTCCTATGTACAGCTTACATCTTACTTCCTCTTAGCTTCAGAAGATTCTGAATAGGCCAATTCTTGGTAGCAAAGTAACAACATAGAAAACATGGATTATGCACAGAAGCAAGAAGTTAAGACCAGAACTGACAAGGATTTCCAACTGATCTTGAAAATTACTGACCACCGTAAGCAATCATTTGTAACTTATACAGTGACATTTAGTATAAGAACAGAACAATATACTTTCTACCAGTCTGTCAGTGTGAATATTATAAAATAAAAGATGTTCTGACTTCGAAGTTTATGGAGGGTAATGAACAGTTGTGGTTTCTGAAAGAATGCACAGAGAGTGTACATACATACATACATACATACATACATACATACATACATACATTCAACAATACATAGTGATATTTTCTTTTCTTTTGAGACAAGGTTTCTCTGTGGTTTTGGAGCCTGTCCTGGAACTAGCTCTTGTAGACCAGGCTGGTCTCGAACTCACAGAGATCCGCCTGCCTCTGCTTCCCAAGTGCTGGGATTAAAGGCATGCGCCACCACCGCCTGGCGTACATAGTGATATTTTCAATAGTAAGGGTTAATCAATTATCTATCATCTATATTTATAGCACTAAAAGTGGCAGATTTGGCCCCACTGCTTTTAGACTAAGATAGGTTTTGGATATAACCACTATTTTATTATAATGCCAGGCAATGTTAATCAGCCCCATGAATAAAGGAAGCAGCATATTTGCTCAATAGGGCATATCATAAAGATGAGAAAATGACAGTCATCAGACAAAGGAAAAAATTTAAAGAAATAAATTTGACATTATAGGGTAAAGGTTAATAAGCACATATACTAGTTTGTTAAATGTTTCTAATATGAAATATAACCAGAACTCTGTTTCAGATGAAAATAGCATAGATATATACATGACTGAGCAAAATTTCTCTCAGAAGCCATGGGCTATTAACCCAAACATCAAATGCCAAGGGGAGATGTTTTCTTATGAGTTGTTGATCACAGAGACCCCATAAATTCAAACAATACCAGCTCTTTCTACTCTTCTTTGCTGTCTGCCACAAGTAGGTAATACTCTATTCCTAAATACACTACACACCTTGGATGCAGTATTGGGGGAAGTCAAACTGGATCTGAGCTGGAAGACTCCTCCCTGTTGGCTAGCTTTCATGGTCTTAGAAGGTGCTATGCAGATGCTGGAAGTAAAAGGACATCAATGTTTTTTTTTTTTTTTTCTTATTCTATGATCTATGAGTCCAACCTTCCAAGCACAATAGTGGCACTGCTGGTCTGGAGGTAACCCATTGCTCTCTGGTTGAATTAGAGTCTTACTCCAAATGAAAGAATGCATGTCTAGTATTATAAACATGACAAAAAATTAAAATCTTGACAGGAGATATCATAGCTCCTTGGGAAATACTGAATAGTGTTGTTTAGCAAATTGACCTATTATCAAGTTGCCTCTAAATATTTATATTTATGCTCTTAAACAAATGCTACTTTCAGTCTTAATCAGAGAAGCTTCTTTGTCCAGTGAACAGAGGTGAATGTAGAGAAGCATGGCTATAAATGGCACTGTGTATTGGTGATCAACCTACAATAATATATTTATACCGTCCACTTTAAAGATCAGTGGACATTGAAGAAGTGTTGATAGAAAGAACCAGAAGAAAAAGCAAAGGGCAGTGACGTGCTATTTCCTTGGCAAAACAAAGGAATTTAAATCATGAACTCATAGCAGCTGCAGGTGCCTGCTCTGAATATGCATAGAAATGAGCCTGTCAACAGTAAGGCTAGCTACAAGAAGGGCTCAGATAACCCTACCTCTCACTGAGGAACTATGTACT
Source organism: Alexandromys fortis (assembly GCF_014885135.2). NCBI lineage: Eukaryota > Metazoa > Chordata > Mammalia > Rodentia > Cricetidae > Alexandromys > Alexandromys fortis. Next base: position 305,950 of record NW_026068015.1, read on the forward strand.
AATTACTTTTGGGAAAGGGTAAATTGCTTCCTTCAGTTTTATACCCACTAATGATTCCACTATATACTAATGGACAGTTCCATTACAGGCCTGAATGTTCACATAAACAGGCCTGATTAAATCAACTGAGCTTAAAACAAAACCTAAATGCCTTGTTGAGAGAGGGGCTCATGACCATGGTAGGAGTAAGGTCTTAACCAGGATGAGAGGGAAATAAGAGACTGTTAGAGAAAGAGTAATTAGGAGGGGTGTGTGTGTGTGTGTGTGTGTGTGTGTGTGTGTGTAAAACAGTCAAATTTAATTGAAAAATATGTATATAACATATATTCCACTTCTTACATAGGGAAGCCCATATACATATAAATTAAAAAGTAAATTTTGCTAAGACAAATAGCCATGTTTTCTTATTTTTCCAATTTATTTTTTATTTCATTTTACACAGCAATCACAGTTTTCCCTCCCCTCTCTCCTCCAACCACCTCTTGCTTCCTCCCTACCTCCCATTTACTTCTCCCAACAGGTAAAGTCTCTGATGGGGAGTCAACATAGAACCATGTATTTTATGTACACAGTAAAAAGTGAAGTTGCAAGAACGAAAAACTTGTTCAAAAATAAGTATAAGGTATATTACATGTATTCAGCTATTTTTTTGATGTCAGTTTTGCCATGGCATAGGTGTTTACCATGATCAACAGTTTAGAACTTGGAAGGCCTTTGTTTAATATGAAAAGAGCATGAGACTAGGAGGAAATGGCTCAATGAGTAAATTTCCTTTCTAAGCATGAAAATCTGGGTTGAGTAGCTTGTGCTTGTAATCTCTGGGTAGGGTACATGGGAGCTCAGTGGTGGGCCTGAGGTGAGGCTGTGAGAAGCTGATCTCTGGAGCTCGCTGAGCAGTCCACCTAATCTACTCAGTGAGTTCCGAGTCTCTGCCAGGGCTTTGTCTTCCTGGCACCTGAAAAACAACACCCTTGGGTTGTCTTTTAACTCAGAGAAAAACTTCTATCCACATGCATGCATCCTATATTAATAAACACATAAAATGCAACTATAGAGTTCAGTGGTTGAACTTTTTCCCTGACTTTGATATCTACTACTATTAAATTTAATGAAAACACAAGTATAGCCTGATTTTAACAAGAACAACAAATGGTAAAACACAAAGCTGACTGAAGATATGTGGTTCCTGATTCATCTGAAAGGCTAATTTACTAACATAGTGACTAATCTGCCCTCACTTATTACATTTAACCAGATTTTCTCAATGAAATCTCAGTCAATTGCTATGCCATCAACTACATGTGTCATGTGGAAATAGCAAAGTTGGGGAGCACTGGTAAGCCATGCAGCAAACGCACTGTCCTGAGCTCACACCTACAAAAATGGTTTTGAGATTATGAATGTAAATTTATCAATTTGAGGGACATTCGTGGAGATTCTAATCCTCCATAGAGACAATATGTACTCTTGTTCTCATTGAACATGGGCATGTTCTATATTGGAAGGCCAATAGCTCATTTCTCATTTTCTTGTCTTCTTCCCTTTAGTCTCAGCAATCCTCTCAGACAGGAAGTATGGAGAAAAGATGAACATCTGCTTATCTCATTGTTTTAAAAGGTTTGGGAGCAGAGGAAAAAAAAAAACAAGATAATATAGTAAATACACTTGAGGAATCTTTGTAAATGCTTTTTATCAATTATTGAAAACCAGTTGCATAAAACACTTGACACACTAAGTAGGTATCTGTGTAAAAGCTTTTTTAAGTAGGGTTTCCAGGAGGTAGGCAACTGCTATCTTAATCCACATTTTCTTCGGTAAGCGGTGTAGGGCATGCCATATTGAGTGCACAACCATGTCATTAGCTGACTCAGCTAATGAGACTGCACAGCATGGGAACAGCTGCCAGCTTTCATTTCTGCTATTAGAATGCAACCTGCTTGAAAATCTTAACACACAATGGAATCCCGAGAACAAACTGTACTTTTTCATGTTTGGGGACTGTTGAGGCAAAGTATTATTCTATATATTTAAATATTTACTTGAGATTTGTACTATTCATTTAAATTTATATGGATTGGACTCATAACAATAAACCCCTGGTTAGGGCAGGCATAAGACATCATCAGAGTTCGTGTAGGCTGAGTCGAGGCTGAGCTGAGGCAGACTGGCTGTGCAGTGCACTCAGAATCAGCTAGCCACATTCTCTTTGCAAGTGTACTGGTCTTCAAAAGCAGGTCCTAAAATCTACAACTGAATAATAAAGTAGACTTTGCTGCAATTATGAAACAGGATCACTGTTTTTATTTTAGGTGACCTTGGAGAATGCTGAAGATCTTAGATGAAAAAATAGGAAACATTAAGACTTGAACAAGCCAAGGCAGAGGTGTTTGCTTTAACCAAACAAATAACAGACATTCTATCTATCTTACAGATAGATAGATAGATAGATAGATAGATAGATAGATAGATAGATAGATAGATAGATAGATAGAATAGATATCTGTGACTGGCAGGAAACTCTTCTGGCAAAACAAGCTGCAAAGGATGGACAGGAGTTATGGGGTTCTGAAGCAGACCATGGAAGCTCAGACATCAGCAAGAATAAAATCAAGAAACCTCAAATAACATAACAAGGCTGTGTCTTCCTTATCAAGCTGTAGCAGGAATTTTAGCAGAAACCAAGGGAAGTCTAACAAGCCTAAGGTCTAGAAAGATAAGTTCCTCACTGGGCCCCTGCCTCTCAGACTGACTGTGCTATTCAGTGTCTTCACCGGACCAGAGAAACGAAGGAGCTAGTTCCTCACCAATCATAACAATCTACTTCAAAAGGACTTGAAACTTCTCCCATAATTAAATATTGTCACATGGTAGCAATCACTACTCTCTCCTTCCCTGTTTTTATTTTTGTTTATTTGTTTTGTTTTTATTTTAATTTAGACTTGTTTTGTAAATATCTAACCATGTCTGAACAGATTAGTGTTAAAAAGGAACTTTTTAACCAGTACATGCCAGGAATGTGGGGTGTCTGTGAAAGAAGCAATTCAAGGGAGAAAGGACTTCTTTTGTCTCACAGTTCTGAGAAGATGGAGTCCATTGTGGTGAGGAAGTCAGGAGCTATGTCCACAAGGTTGGGAGTGTGGGTTTGCTTGCTTAAGTCTTGGCAGACTGGGAAGCAATAACTCAGGCTAGACTCCGAGCCAGCCTATAATCATAAATACTGTCCCTGTGACCCTGCATTTTGTCATCTAAACCACATGCCCAAAAGGTTTCATGCTTTTCCCAACAGTAACACCATCTGGAGACCAAAGGGTCAAGCAAACAAGGAAACATTTAGTATCCAAACCATAGCAGAAAGAAACGGAGGGCAGAAAGAAATAAGAAGAAAGGGGAAAGGAGGAATGGTGCTAATAATTGGTGAATTAGAATAGGATATTATCTCCAGTTTTGTGAATACTTGATGTTCTTATTACAATGACTACTAAAGGACTTTTTGGAATATAAATATAAAAGATTTGATCAAATAAATACTAAACATTTTTCAAAAAGACTAAAAGAAAGTTGATGGGTACATCTTAGGCAGTAAGTGTAGCACCTGTAATACCAGCGCTTGGAGAATAAAAACAGAATTTCCAAGGATTTCAGCCAAGTCTGGGCAACAGAGTAAGTTCCATATATATAGTGAGACTCGATTGCTCACAAAAATAACAAATTAATATATTTAATTAAATACGGAAAGAAAAATAATTGAAAAAATGTTACTAAAATGTTTTCTTGTCCATCTTACTTATTAATGAGCAACAGTATAAAACAGACTTTCCTTGGTGCTTCACCAGGGTCTTGACATATTCCAAAGACCTTAAAAATATTGCATCCTTGTTCTAAGGCTCACCCTCTTAATTAATATGCTGTATTTTTATGAAGTCTCTTGTAAATAAAATCTTCACAATAAAACATTAAGCCAGTCTCCATGAACAAGGGATAATTAATTTCTGAAAAGGTAAAACATTTTATTAAATACCTTAACTATCTCTGGTATTAATTAAAGCTTGTTACTATCTGTCACAGGAATAATAGTCTCAGACGACTGTAAAGAAATTGAGTGTGTGTGTGTGTGTGTGTGTGTGTGTGTGTGTTTGATGTTTTGCCAAGAACAAAATCGGATAGCTTAGCTTTTTTTTAATATTTATTTATTGGTCTAGAGGACAGTGAACAGGTTTCTTCTAATGAAGAACCCTACTCAGGCAACATTATTCTCTGAATCTGTGGTAAGCTATTTTGTCAGAGGTCCTGACACTACAAACTTCCAGACTAGTTTGAATTATAGTCATTGAGTGGCTTCCTACTCCCATGCTGACAAGGAACAAAGCTTGGCTGAGCCCTGAAGATGCTAATCTCTCTTAAGCCCCTACATTCTGTCCACTTTGATTATTACAATCGGGTATAGCGACCTTCAGTAAGCCCACTGGGCAGATGCCACATTTGGTCATCATGTTTAGTTGGCTTATTTATTCACATAGGATCTGAAGACAAAGGAAAGATTAGCTCCTCATCACAACTGTTGTTTTTCCTTTCCTTATAATAAGGCACTAAGTGTTTCTTTGTAGTCTCTTAATTACTTTTAAAGAATCCATTATTTCTAGTTTACTTACATTATTAAACTCTCAATAAGTCAATCCACTGTTCTTGGATCTATCTTAATTTGTTTTTTTGAAATCACCTTTTATTGACTATGCAACAGGAACTCACAGTTTCCCACAGACAGAGAGTGTCTTTTGTGAGGACAATGTACAAATCTCCAAGATTATGCATAGCTGCAGCAGGCACTCTTGTGGGGTGATAGTGCTGTTCTTTGACCCCTTGACCCTAGGCTTGCCCTCACTTTCGGGTCATGACAGCCAGCTACCAGCACCCTTGCTCCTGCCGGCTTTGGCTCCACTAGTGGTAATCCCTAGCTACACCTGGATTCAAGATAGGAAGCCCCGAGCAGCAACAGCACATGTTCCAAACTAGCCTCACATTTTATAGTCTTGAAAGGGTTGCAAGCTGGTGGAGGAGATGCCACCTTGAGCCCTCGGCTGCTGGTGTCAGGATATGGGAAGGATGAACCTGGGACTCTGCCTCCAGTCTGGTATTTAGCTTCCGAACACACCCAAGCTTAAGCCACTGAGTAGAGGGTGTCGGGAGGGAGAGGGGGCGCCCCCACCCCGTTTGGAGTCTGGGATCAGGCCCCCAGACAGAGGGGGTCTAAAAAAGTTGGCCCAGAGCTACAGTCGGAGGATGATGCCCACTGCCAGGCCAAATGCGGCCACCTTGTACAAGGTAAAGTCATCATGAGTTTGTGTTCCACCTGGTCCCTTAGATCCAGCCTCCCAAAGGCCAGCAGGCAAAGATTCGGGTGGGAACATGCTGGCCTTCTCACAGGCTTGGCTGAGGGCAGGATTTTATTTAAAATTGGGCCGCTCCATAGTGATTGGCCCATCAGCGATTCTTCCTTTCCTCACAAGCATCACCAATCTGCCAGGTTTTTAAGCAGAAAGGGCGGGGTTCCCTAGGGTTGAGCAGGATGGTGAGTATCAGTGACTCAGACCTCCCTCCCTGGTCACCAGGGATAAACACGCACACACTGAGTAGGGAGTCTGTCAAAGCAGGATCTCTTTAATTGTATTAGGCAGAAATTTATATAGGCTGAGATAGGAGGTGGGAAGTCTGGGATGGGCCGAGGCAGAGCAAGGAACAAGGGCCAATAATAACCTGCCACATTAGTGGTGGCTGGGCAGAGGCAGGACGAGGTCAGGTTGTGCTGAGTCACTTCCTATGTGGAAGTTATAGCCAGAGACAGGTCTCCAAACTACAGCAAGCTCAGGAAGCTTCACTAGGCTTCATGTCCAGGCCTCATGAGGCCCAACACACATATATCATTAATGAATACTCATTATTTTTAAATTATCAAGTTATACCTATTTTTTTCTCTTAGACTAGACTAAAGTTTTTTTTAAGCAAACTTTATTTTAATAATAGAAACTTTTTGTCTATTTTCATCACTTGCATTTGAGTCTCTAAGCAACATCAGTCTTTTACAAACTGGCACATGGGCCCTGAGCTATCCTCACCTCTTAGCTGCCCAGGAATATGGATCCAGACTATAGTAAGAAATGCTGAAGTCCTGCACATGGGTAAGAAGCACTCAATGAAAGACCAACAAAACAACAGTTGAGAGCACAGAGGTCTCAGCATCCTTCACACAGGCTGACTCATAGCAGCAGGAGCAGGGCTTACAAGGGACCACTGAGAAGGTGGGACACATCTGCAGCCTCAGTACTAGAGGATAAGCAGGATCCCGTTAATTCATATGATGCTGCTAAGGAAGTAAGCATCTCTTGTGGAAAGCAGGATAAGAACTCTAAGAAAAGCTTGACCTTTTCTTTGGTTCCCTGGGTTCAACCTCATAGATGCCCTAGTGTGCTGCCTATGAAACTTTCACAACTGAGACATAAGCAAAGACAGCTGAGATCTTAGAGCAGAAACAATAATTATTACACAATGTTACTGGCTATGATGGTGATTGGCACGCTCACTAGTCTCTAAAAACATGACCTATCTTGTGTTTAAGATGTTATACAACTTCTGTAACTGTAGACTTAATGTTACTTTATTGAAGAACTGGACAAATCATAGAGACTTTGTTGATGTGGGACTCCCCTCTGTATGCTGTGATTCCCAGTAAAGAATAAAGAAATCTAGCTTTAGCCTATGACAAGGCAGAACTTAGCTAGGTAGGGAAAAACTAAACTGAATGCTGGGAGAAAGAAGGTGGAGTCAAAAAGAAGCCATGGAGCCACACCACCGGAGACAGACATGCTGAAATTTTGCTGGTAGGCCACAATCTCGTGGTGATGCACAGATTAATGGAGATGGATTAAATTAAGATGTAAAGGTTAGCAAATATGAAGATAGATCTAATGGGGCCAATCAGTGATTTAAATAATATAGTTTCTGTGTAATGATTTTAGTAGTCTGGGTAGTGAGGAAGTGAACAAGCAGCCTCCTTCCAACACTTTATGATATTTGTATGTATTAGTAAAGGCTTCATATTTTTTAATATATTGAAGTAGAAAATGTTATTTTTCTATAGTCTAATTCAGTGATAGGATCTATGATTTATACCACTAAAACTGAAATGTTCCTGCAAATATAAACCTATCAGGCTCTTCAGAAGAAAGAGGATTAACTATAGAAATATTCTCATATACCTTGAATGATGCCAATAATTGCAGAATATATACTGATATATGGTTTCACCTCAAATCATTTAAAATTTAGAAAAATAAAAGATATGTAAAGGTTGATAAAACAGTAGTCTGTAAACATGATTTAGGACAGTTATAGGTAAAAATAAGATGTTTAAAATGAGGAGCAATTACTCCCAAAAACACTAATATTGTATCTGAATATTTTGGTTGATGCCTGGAAAAACAGAGTTTGGAAAAAATATCATGAACAAAACATGGTAGTAGGAAAGTTATTCTGTCCACGTGGAAAATTGCAATTGAAGACAGATAGGCACCCTTAATACTTGCCAACAGGGTTTGCATATTGACTAACCACTGCGCTTTGAGTGGAGGCTATAAGGGTAAAATTTGTTCCAGTAAATATACCTTGCCTGTGAGCTGCAGAATGGTTGCATAATATGAAGATCATGTGAGCTGGCAGCAAAACCCCCAGAAGAGATGTTGGGAAGCTTGGGTATTGACAGTGAAAATATAATAGCTGTGATCTTTCAAAGTTAGCAATGATTGCTTAAAAGCTATCGATAGTCTCAAGTTTTTCCTACTTGCAATTTAATATATTTGTCAATATCAATATTATAGATACTGAAAAAAATACAAAATAGTTTTGAGCCTGAGATAAGTGACCTCATTGTTTGTGAAGGCAACATTAGCCAGGGCATGGTCCTTCTTTCACAGACTTCCCAAAGCCTCAGGAAACTTCCCAGTTCCCACAGGAAGAGAAACCAACACTCAATAACTGGCTTTATAATAGAAGAGAACTCCAGAGCTCAGGGAGGTGGCACTCTTTATATAAATGGGAATTGACTACAACACACCTTTTCATTAAGGATGCTCACTCACATCTGCCTTTCTCCTCAGGAGAAGAAACCCTTTCCATCTTCCAAGGCTGAACATTTTCCTAATATCCCCATAAAGGGAGACGTGCAGTTGCTGTTTTTTTACTCTTAGCTCTTTTACACTTTTGCTTCTATGCTGTTTGGGGGGCCTGCCACCTGGATCCCAGATAAATACACTAGAGGCTTATTCTTTTCTAGGAATGCCCAGCCTTAGCTTCATTTGTTTCTAGCCAGCTTTTCTTAAATCATTTCACCTATCTTTTGTCTCTGGGCTTTTATCTTTCTCTATTTCTGTATACTTTTATTTACTTCTTACCCCATGGCTTGCTGCCTTGTCCCAGATGACTTGATCACATAAAATGAATCTATAATGTTCTATGGGGCAAGCGTGAAAATCACAGCAATGATCTTAGTCAAGAGACAGCTTGATATAATGGAGTGCTACTGGTTAATAAGTGAGATCGCTTCATTGTTCTCATAGACTGTGGTCTGACAGAGTACCTCATAGGCTGCATAGCATCAGCATACCTACAAAATGGGGGTTTCCAAAACGTCAATGGGAGACCGATTGGGGAAACTTAGAATTTCCCTTTTATTTTTCTCATAGTCAAGCAAAATATGTACTGGATGAGTCAGCGAACTGCTGCAACTAGCTGACATATCTTATTTTTTTTTTTTGTCACATACAGAGAACAGCCATTTTTAAAAAGTATTTAAAATGAAGCCAGGCGGTGGTGGCGCACGCCTTTAATCCCAGCACTCGGGAGGCAGAGGCAGGCGGATCTCTGTGAGTTCGAGACCAGCCTGGTCTACAGAGCTAGTTCCAGGACAGGCTCCAAAGCCACAGAGAAACCCTGTCTCAAAAAAACAAAAAAAAAAAAAAGTATTTACAATGAACCTTCTCATGTATTGCTCCCAAATCTCTGTATCGCTATCAGTTCACCTGCTTTGCACGGTGAGTGCTGTTCTTGTCTCAGGCTCTCTCATTAAGTGTCTTCTACCTCTGGGAGAAAGGGTGACTAACCTTGCTCAGTGAACACACACTAATGAAGAGAAGAAAGCACCCACAAGAAAGGTCTAGCCAAGCCAGGATAACACAGAACATGAAGAGAGTGCTAGTTACACAGCACATACACACCGTCCGACTTGTAATCTACTGCATATCTGTCACAGAAGGAACATAAGGAGCTTTGAAAACACAGCACAGCCTGTGGTTACAGTTAACACTATGACTACTCAATATAAAGCCAAATGCTCCTTCTTGCTTGAAGGACACAGAGGATATCTAGATTAGAGAACAAACCCGATTTCTAAGGTGATCTTACACACTCATCTTGAGGCACATGGAGAAAGCGTTTATAATTTTTTGGAAACAATGCCATAATTCAAGTCAGACAGGGTTACTAAGGAAGGGTTTTTTTTTTTTTTTTTAAAAAAAAAAAAGATTTAGAAATAAAAGCATATACCTTTAGGTGGTTTTAAAGTGACTAAATGTATGAAGTCCAGAAAGTCATCTGAAGGCCACAGATTCTATTTCTTTTTAAACTGCAGAGATGCAAAACTAAAATTTATTTCGACTACCAATTATGAATTTCAGTCAAAGGGAAATTTAGCTAATGGGTATTTGAATAGAATAGCTCAGAAAGATGTTTCTAACATTGTCCATCACTGAAGCATTAAAAAATCTTGTCCTTAGGAATGCAGCATGTTAGGAGTCAACACACTGCTGTCTGATGTCAACTTTTCCAAACAGTTCTCAACTTACTGCACTGGGCATCTTAGTTTTCTTCCCCACATTATTCATTTCTACATGAGCACTTTATTTTTAATTGATCCTCTAATTTCCAGCACTTTAAGAGCAATTTTAATTTTGTTTTGAAATCTCCCCCACAGAGACTTCAGTAGTGTTTGAGTTTCTGACACGCAGCAGAGTTTGTCAAGTACAAACACCAACACAAATGAAAAGATTTTAACAATAGAAGGCCTAAATCAACATAGAAGGTCAAGTTTTTCAGGATGTCTCATGTCTTCAAGTTCTCCCTCCTGTCATTATCTGAAGCTTTGGGTGGATAATTAGTGGGGGACTCTGCAGTTCTCCCTTCTCTCTGAATAGGTCACCACATTAATGAAGAGACTTTCACTGGGGACAGGTTGCTGCTCTGCATTTTAAAGTATTTTATTTTTAGTCTTTTATTTCCAACAGAGGTGGAAAAACCATTAAGAAAAAAAAAAGGCTGCTTCTCAGCTAAGTTTCTCACACAGAGCTTTAAAGAAAAGGCAGGTGGTGAGGAAGGAAACAGAAGAATCTTCCAAAATGAGCCTTTACAATTGAACTTTTACACATTTTAAAAAGGAGATCAGTTTGAAATTCACACGACTTTTGTGGCTTCTAATACACTTTTCGGGCTTATTCATTTGAATTAGCATGGACATGTGAACCAGGGGCTGGCTGTCATCAAGAGGCTAAAGGTGTCTTCACGCTACATCACCACCATCAGGTGTGAAAACACATTGGGACCGCGAGGAAGCTGAGAATTGAAAGGACCAGCAGGAGACAGTTCTTCCTGTACCCAAGAGCTTCTCTAGGGCTGATGTGGTGATGGGAAAAGGCAATTAAAACATGTTTTCCATAGACATTTTTCCCCAAGGCTGCCTGTGTTACTGTAACACCATAAGCAAAACACGCCAACTGAGGGATAAATCTGAGCTCACTTTTGTCACCAATCGTCCTAACTACCTGTGCTAAGGCTGGCAGACACGACCCTAGAAAAGAAGGTGTGTGAGAGGAGTAGCCTGATGGTGTTCCCTCTCCTTAGGTGTGCAGGTGGTAACCAACAGCCAGCCTCGGTGGTCTGCGATTAGCTCTTCCCTGTGTGCTCCCTGGAGTACCGCCTACATATCCCACCACTCTGAAGAGCTCTGGTATAGGTTAAAAGCCTTTAGGCCTACAGGATGGTGAATATCTAAAAGCAAGGGCATGACATCCTCCCATCTGTACCTTTTATAGTTCTTTCCTCAATGCCAAGTAAAACCTGCAAACTGAAAATGAGGAGCACAAGTATGTGAAGGAATTTAACTGTTTCCAAATGGCGAACTCTCAGTGTTTTGTGGCTGAAATTTAAACCCAAATAAAAAAGGAATTACTGTCCTTAGGAGGTAGGACTTTTTATATCAAAGGGCAAATATGCATGCTGTTTGATGTTGACCTTTCATTTATTGTGTTTTCTTTTGTATTTTGAGATTATAATATAATTTGACCATTTCCCCTTCCCTTTCTCCCTATAAGCTCTCCCATATGCCCCTATTTGCTCTCTTTCAAATTCATGACATCGTTTTAAGTAAGGGCTGTTTATATGCATGTTTGTACACATATTCTTAAATATAACTTTCTTAGTCTATATAGCATTATATATTTTTTTCAGGGCTGTCTGGTATTAGTCAATTGGTATATGCTTCTCTTGAGAAGACCATTTCTTATACTATGAGAATTTCTTAGTTGCCTGTACTTATTTGCAAAGGTAGGTTTGAGATCTCATGGGCTTTTGTTTCTCTCCACTTAATCATATATCTTGTCCTTGTTGAGCTCATGTTTAGGCAGTCATGTTGGTGAGACTTTGTGAATATAGCTTCTGACATTACTAGGAGACAAAGTTTCTCAAAATTACGGAAAGATGATTTACATGGACAAGGCTTAAATCATCAGTATCTTAACAATAAATGAAGCTGTAAGTCAGAGCACTTATGTTGCCATGCTTTTGTAGATTTGTTCCTTGTCAGGTGCACACTAGCAACTTTATGTCTGTCTTAGTATGTCTGCTCCAGGTTCAGGCATACGCCACAGACGGTTAACCCGGAGCTCCCAGTTACAGCAGAGGAGATTGGAACTGTGACTGAGTCTCGAGCTACCAGGCCTCGGTGCCTCTCAGAGCACACTCACATGTGACTTCATATTTAGGAAGTGAACATATCAGCATGGCTGAAACCACTTACCTGTCTTTACCTTGTGGTCTGAAATCCCAAGAAAATGGGAAAATCCTTGTACTTTCAAAATAATTGAAAGTGTCATTGAGTTCATTCACAGTATGCCTGATGCACTTCCCAGTGTGACAGGGAGAGTGTAATGGGTAGCTGGGAACATTATATTGATTTGTACACAAATGTATGTGCACAAATTATATATATTCCATTTATTCTTCAGTCTGAAGTTCTCTCTGGATTTAACTTTAAATGTTGCCACTTTTCTCAAAGACAAATACATCCTCTTAGAAACCTCTATTAAATATTTAGGAAGAGAAAAACAGACTGAACACATGATTTGTTGTAATACTGGCACTTTCACATTGCTTCTGTAGAGTAACACCTCTTCCACAGTGGTCCAAATGGGCAACTCTATCCAAATTATATACGGTTACAATGTAGGTAGGTAAGCAGCACATTTAGACCACACTAGTGGTGGGTATGCTATCTGAGAGGCAGGTCTGGGGCCCTGAGTGTTTCTTTATTTTTCTCATTCTCTTAGTGTTCATTTTCATGAGAAAATAGAGATTAGAACTAAAGAGCGGCAGCATGTCCTCCATTTTCCTTTTTTTTTTATTTTGTCTGTTTATTTCTGTGTGTGAACATGCACATGCATTTTGGGGAAAGTCATAGGGCAGCCTTGAGTGTCACTTCTCAGGATTTATCCAACTTGTTTCTCTTTTTAGCCAAAGACTGTCTGAGGAGGCTAAGCTGGCTGACCAGGGATCCACAAGATTCTACTTCTCTGTGCTTCACACTGGGGCTCAAACTGAGGTCCTTTGTGTTGTGAGGGGAAAGAATTTTACTGACTGAGCTATTTCTCTCATCCTGATACATGTCTGTTAAGTGAAATTTCTTTTTCTCTTATGCCTGTATTTGACTTTGTTAGTAACTATTTGACAAGTGCCCTGATACCTCACAGTCACATAAATGACTGGTAACACTCTGCAGTAGAAAAAATAGGCTCACCCCCTGGTAATGGTGATGCTAATCATCTCTGCCCATTGGTCAACTAATTTCACATCCTACGATGCATTGCTTTGATTGCTCACCAGCCCACTAAACAGTTGGGCATCCTCTTTGACATGCGTTGGTTTTGCTTCTATGTAGGAATAATATTCTATAGCTCTGTAAAAATGATTCATCAGCTCTAGTGAGAGCAACCGCTGAACAAAGCTGAAGTATGGTGAAATAATTTTCTTCTTTTAGTCTTAATAATCTGTGCGATTTAAAGTGTTTTAGCCTCAGAAAATGACTTCTTAGTCTCTATAGACTGTGTAAGTACTGTAATGTCACCTAAGAAGGTAAGAAAAGCTCCACAGACTACGAATGCTGGAGAAGGCTGTTTTCCAGGTCTACAACTGTGCTCTCTATAATTGTTCCTGATGCTAAGCCTGGGCGGATGGTTTATTGTACACTCCCATGAGACATCACTGTAAGACGATTTTAGAAGTTGCATTGTCTCTCTCGTTTCATTTTGTATTTGAACATATTATATCCTTTGAGGATTGCAGAATAAACACATAATTTCCTCCAAGAATCTTCTCTAAACAATACAGGTAAGTGTGCCAAGAGAAGAAACAAGAAGAAACAGCTGGTCCTCTGGTCAAATGGTCTCAGAGTATACAAGGCACGAGTTCTCCAGCTGAAAGAGAATCCAGCTGCATGGAACCCCTGGAGAGGCAAAGCTTTTCATAAGAAGCATCTTTCTGTTCTGCTCCAAGGACAAAGGAACTCCCCAGACAATACCTTTACTCCTTCCCCAGTCTTATCTACACATAGACCCAAAGAGATCAATTAACACTTGTTCCCGGAAGAAACACAGACAGTAGCATCAGTATCACAATATTCCTTTGTGAATTAGTTTGAAACTTGTGGAGAGGAAGAGAAATGTTTTGAGGGAGGCAGAACTAAAACAAACCCCTTGGCCTCACTGCTTAAAGGAAACCTGTGGTAAAAATAAAGCAAAAGCCTGGGGTATTGAGTGTGGACTGTAATTATAGATCCGGTCTTCTGAGAGGATTACATAAAATGAATGAATCCTCTGAAGCCCAGTGTGCTTGGAGAACTCTGTAAGAAGGAGGTCAGGAGGAGATACAGCTAGCGGACAGGAATGCTATGGGTGGAAAGACAGAATAGGGTCCAAGTGTATACAAACTTGCATACTACTGGAGAAAATGGAGCTTCTTTTTGTACACCAAAATACAGCATGTCCTCAACAATTTAAAAAGTTTCCTGGCTCTTTCAAAATTTCAATAAAGCAAATGCTTTGAGAATTTGGGTGATTTGAGGCCTACCTCAGTTGGGGAAATTCCAAGTTCATTTTTTTTAATACAATGTTTAAGTTAGTATGTGAAATGATTGATTTTCTTATATTATTTTCATGTGTGGATATCACTGTGCTTGATTATATTCACCCTTATAGCCTTCCCTTGGCTATCTTCCTTATGCTGGTGTCTGTCTTCTTCCTACATATTCTATGTCACAGTTAGAGTATAATATATTTGAATCTAGACTATGTATATGAGAGAAAACAGGAGATATTTGTCTTTCTTTCACTATTGCTGTCTCAGTACCTTTCTTCCTCCTATTGGCTCCTTTCCTTCCAAGCTTAGATAATGGAATAAGCCTGGATGTCCATCAACCAGAGAATGGATGAAAATAAGGGGATGCATAATATACATGTGCTTCTGAGTGATGGTTTGGAATCCATCAACTAACTAGTTACAGCCTTTCTATTCATAAAATCACTTGAAAGTACTTAGGACTACTGTGAATAATTTCTTCTTTCAGAATCCCAAGAAAGTAAAGAGGAAAGAAGTAGAAACCATTTTTAACAATGACCCCCAATAGAAGTTAGTATCATAAGCACAGGCATACAGAAACTTATAAATCAAACTAACAAAAGATTTTTACATCCTTAAAATGCATAGATACATTTGTGACCCAGGTTGCCACTATCGTCCCAGTACTGCAGCACAGGTTTCTTTGTTTCTGGAATACATCTGATTATAAGTAAGACATGTCTTGAGCTGGACAATAGTAATCTCCTTCCTAAATTACTGACAAGTCTATGCACAGAATGAAATCTTTTCGCTACAGCTGAACTCATCCACCTACCCCCAGGCTGCATCTCTTCTTTCCCTCACTCTCTCCAAGTTTTCTGCCCTCTTTCATGCCATTAAGACACAAGATTCTCAAATCCTTTAAATCTTCATATATGAAATGTTTTCTGCTTTGGATATGTCAGCCCTACAATCTAACAGCACCATCCTCAACCCTTCTGCTTTTGTGTTATGGCTTGACTCTTTGCTTATCAAATCTATATTAAAATGTGGTCTTTCTGTATCAGCTTTATATAATTTGGCCTGTCACATCCTCCTATTTCATGTGCTGTTTTTGATGAGAATTTGGAAAATATGTGTGCGTGCACATGCATGTGCTCACAATGGATGTAAATATCTATGGGAGAAATTCAGGAAAGAGTGTCTGCTCCCAGCCTGGCTTGAATGAACACACTACTATCCACAAGGGGTGAGGCACAAGAACTGTTGATACTCCATCTGAAAGACCCCAGACACAAAAGCCAGGATCATTAGTAAAGAGAACAGAACAGCATGATTTCTTCCTACCTCACAGGAACTAGTTTTGCAAGGACAGCTAAGCAGAACAAAGCATTTAGTTCTCAAAGGCATGAGATGCCCTTGCAGATGCCAATAAATCACAAGGGATCCTGAAGGGCAGCTTAGGGACCAATGATACCATTTACAATGGGCGAATACCATGTTTATCCTCAAATCCATCAGGTCTGACGATTTTCAGGATAAGTAGATGAGCTCTGGGATGGAAAGAGTGATGATTAGCAGTTACAGATCCACCTCTATACCATCATCTAGGATTATGAAGAACTGCAAATCCATTTCAGTGATTTCCCAGGCACTCACTCGCTGCTTGCTCCTTACCTGCTTGCTACTCAGCAGCTAGAGAACAGCTGCCAAGTAGACAAGAAGTGAAGATGCACATTGCTGTGTGGTTAGGTAAACTTGCTATCGTCAGGAATTTTATCAGCCTTTTAACCAGCTTCCTTTTAGCACAGCCTTAATCTGTCTGTAATTGCCTTGAACTCAATGACTCAGTATATGTAAGCATTCATTTGGCTCTCAACAGTGAAAAGCTGCAACTAATTTGACAGTAGGGAATCTAGTCTCACCTCTGTGTATTCTGCATGATGCTATCAATGCACGGACTTGGAGGCTCTTTTTTTTTTCTTGCAATGTTAGTGAACTTGAATTTTTATATCTTAATTGCTCTAAGTAAAATTGAATGTATTTGAAAGGCAGTGGCTGTGGCAGAGTATATATTATATAGTTTGTCACTAGACTTTTCTTTTAATGTCAAATTATGTTTATAGAAAACAAACACAGCATATCTATTCATTTTTAAAACACATTTGCTATAACATCATCAGTCAATAAAAAATTACATAAAGCTCTGTAACCGATAAGAATAAAGATTATGTGTATACTAATATTTGTCACTACTCTCGCCATGATTTCTTAACTCTTCCTTTCCTTTCCAGTTATAACCACACTAGTATATTAGTATACACAGTACTATTAGAATCACCTTACACCATAAGTCAACCAGTACTTAACAAGTGTCTCTTTGTAGTCACCGGTCACTCTGTTATCAGACTGGGTTAGCTGATGGATAGAGACTGTTGCCATAGGCAGCTCTCAACACACAAGGGTAGATTGGTGAAAGACACCAGTGCTTGGAATACCAGTCTAAGAGACAAAATATCACCAAACAATGGCATATGATTAATTAGTATGTAAATAAGAAAAAAAGAAAATGTCTCAAAGTTTACTTTTTATGGCCACTGGGCAAAACTGTTATATAGAAGGACAATAACATATAAATTATTGATATAAAAATAACAAAAAAGGAAATGTTACAAAATTTTCTTTATATGACCACCGGACATGAGTATCTTATGATTATTAGAAAAAAAGGTGAACAGATAAATTAAATATATCTAAGACAATGTGTAATTTTAATAAATAAAATGTTTTAGTTTAAATTATTAAACAAACATTAAATGACAATTTAATCATGTTTTTCAACATTAACAGCTTATAGTTTTAGATACATTATTTCTCCAAAACATACAATATTGATTATCTCTGTAGATAACCACTTTAAAAGAATTTATGATAAAATTTTCATGATATACTTTGAGAGATATCTGGAGATAATCCTTCAGCATTTATGGCAGAAGGCAGTGGTAAGAAGGAAGAGTTTCAAATTTGAGAATGTTGAAGGATGCCTATTGTGATTGATATACTCCTTATTTTCTCTAGAGAGTAAATGAAAGCTTCATTAGGAACATAAATATTTCTGAAATTAACTGTTTAGATATAAACATATGGATAAATTTTAGGACATTATATAACTTTAACTATCTATAATATAATGTTACTAGTTATATAGATTTATGAAGATAATGTATGTTGAATGATCTGAATGACACTAAGCAAGTTCATAAGTGAAGCAGAGCTGTTCTCACATGTAAACTGCTTTTATATTGACATTCAAGTATTAGCAAAAGAGTAATCAAGTGTGGTGTGGGACAGCCTTCTTTTTTTAGCATTTTTTCTTTATTATTAAAACAATACTTGCTCATTGTAGCACATATGGAAATCACAGAGAAGTGTACAGAGGAAAATAAAATTCACCCTGAATCCCACCATCCAAAATGATCCAGTGTCAACATTTTGATGCATTCCCCATTTGTCTAGTTTTTTTTTTTTTAATTTGCACTCAAAAAAAATTGGGGCTAGAGTGAAATTACTGTTTTATCATTTGGTTTCCTTTCACTTAACATATATTGTGAAGCTTTTCAATAGCGAAGATATTCTTTAAGAATGTCATTTTTTAATGGCTTGCTGGTATTTTTTTCATATGGATAGAGTACATTCACTGCAGCCTGTCTATCTGTATATGTGTCACTTTTATTGGTTAATGAATAAAGAATCTGCTTTGGCCAGTGACAGGGTACAATAGACCTAGGTAGGGAAAACTAAACTGAATGCTGGGAGAAAGAAGGCAGAGTCAGGAGCCGGGAACAGACATGGTGGAACCTTGCCAGTAAGCCACAGCCATGTGGCGATACACAGATTAATAGAAATAGGTTAAATTAAGAGGTAAGATTAGTTAATAATAAGCTAGAGCTAATGGGCCACACCATGATTTAATTAATACAGTTTCTGTGTGGTTATTTTAAGGTCGAGTAGCCAGGAACAAACTAGTGGTTTCCTACAACACAAGTGGAATAATTTGAAAGAACAATTAAAAGAATCAGTCTCAGATAGCCAAATTTTAATAATTAGAGATAGATATATCATGTATGATTTGAATTTACACACTCTAGAATACTAACAAACCTTGTTCATTTCTAGAGGCTAATCTAACTCAAAATATTAAATTTGCCCAAATAAGGGATACTTGCATAAGCACATTTTCTCATGGCTAGACATTTGTTCTTCAAGTATCTTTTAAGCAGCCTTGATCAAAAACACCTGTAACTATGAATCTGTATATGTAATAGAGATAGAGTATAGTTAGACATTTCCTTAAGTGTTTTATTACTTCTCTTTCCCTCCAGTGTCATAAGCACATGACGTACACATACAGTAAAATCCCTACATGAGATAGTTCTGATGGTTATTAGATATATTAATCTATAGGTATAACAATGAGAAGCACGTTTAATACTAAGGCTACATTAATACATTAGCAGAGCAATGGTAGTAGGTTCTCGACTGGAGATATGACTTTTTGAACCATAGGTTCTTTGCCCCAGTTCTGGTGGCATATATGGATTTCATCTTGTGGATCAGGCCTTAAATAAAATCTAATCAGAAAGTTGTTGATTACACCTATGATATTCACGCCACTATTCTACCAGGGGTCATATGTTGCCAAGCTCATCATTGTTGTACCTTGCAGGGTTCACATTTGACTAGGACTGATGACTGTTTATCTCATTTTGTAGTACTTCCCAGCACTGTAAAAACTACCCAGTAGGGAAAAAGCTTCCAGATGAGTGCCATCTTGATTTCTCATGTTCTATGGCTCAATAATGTGATGTCTCCAGCAACAGCATCATATTTCAGGTTCTGGAGGACAAACAAAAGTACTGAAAAAAAGTTTGTAATGTTTAGTGACCTCACTCACCAACAATTCTAAAAGGTGGTAAGCCATTTCTGTCACTGGGCTTTTATTTGTTAGCCTATAGTGTCTAGAAGGGGCATTATTGTCCTGTTATAGGGTAACTATACTTACACTCTTTTGATATATGTGTGTGTGCATCTATTTTAAGAAATTTCAACAGTGGTTGACTTCCATTTGACTTTTTGTTTATTTTTGAAATTCTATTTTAATTATAATAATAAGCCTCCAAATCTATAGAATTTTTAAAAAGTCTTCAGCAGTAGTTATTACTTTCCATAGTCACTCCTGTGCCCACCATCCCATTTTTATCATTCCATTTAACCCTTCCTGTTCCATATTTTCCGTTTAACCATTTCTACTACTATGACCTTCCTTCTCTCCCTTGAAATCCTCCTTATAGCCTCATAATTTTCTGACCTATATGGATGATTCATTTAAAATACAAATATCTAAGAAACTAAAACTAGCATGCATAAATGAGAGAAATGTTGAAGGAGCGGCAGGGCTGTGTTCCGGCAGCCCTGGCTCCCACATGGCTAGCTTATGCCCTGAAATAATTACACGGAAACTGTATTCTTTTAAACACTGCCTGGCCTGGCTATTTCCAGTTTCTTATTGGCTAGCTCTTACATATTGTTCTAACCCATTTCTAATATTCTGTGTAGCCCATGAGGTGGCTTACCAGGGAGGATCTTAACCTGCATCTGTCTGGCGTGGGAGAATCATGGCGACTCCTGACTAAGCTTCTTTCTCCCAGCATTCTCTTCTGTTTATTCCACCCACCTATGGGTTGGCCTATCAAGGGGCCTAGGCAGTTTCTTTATTAATAAGAAATCACTCCCACATCAGAGAAAACATGGGAATATTTTTCTGGGTGTGGGTCATTAGAGAAACTCCTTTTTACAGTAGATGGTTATTAACACAGAGATCTGTTACAAAGAAAGGGCTGCTTGTTTGTCCCAGATGCCTGGCTTGCTTAGCCCTGAAATGACCACACAGAAACTGTATTAATTACATCACTGTTTGGACCATTAGCTCTAGTTTTTTATTGGCTAATTCTTATATCTTAATTTAACTCATTTCTATTAATCTGTGTATCACCATGTGGCAGTAGCTTACTGGATAAAATTTCCAGTGTCTGTCTCCAGTGGATCCATGCCATCTCTCTGATTCTTTCCTTCTCCCAGCATTCTGTTCTGTCTCTCCCGCCTACCTAAGTTCTGCCCTATCAACAGGCCAAGGCAGATTCTTTATTCATTAACCAATGAAAGCAACACATAGCCAGAAGGACCTCCTACACCAGAGATACACAACTGGTCAAAGCATAGAGAATAAGAGACTGCAGAATGCTCAACCCTAACCATATTGTGTCTTCCCAAGACTCAGTGATCAGAAAGGAAGAGAGGGCAGAAAGAGTCTAAGAGCCAAAGGCAGCAAATGACTACAAGAGAAACAATGTTTTCTAGACATAGCAGAGTTGGTGCACATATGAACTAACAGTAGTTTCCACAGTATGGACAAAACCTGTATAAGCTCAAGCCAGATCAAATTCCTGCATAGAGGGACAGGTAGGCAAAAGGACCCATCATCAGAAAAAAAATATTGGTAATTGCTAGCTGCTGGGAGAGGGGAATGAATTGTCTGTAAGGGTGTTTCCCCTGGTAACTAGACTACACTGCAGTGGAAGCCCACACATTCAAAAGTACATAGGCAGCACAGATTGTATTTGATAATTTGTTGGGTTTCTAGTTTGCTTGCTTGCTTGTGGTTTTGTTTTTTGGAAGATACAGAGTTAGATACAGAGTTAGATGGATATGAAAAGATGAGGATCTTGGAGAAGCTGGGAGCAGATGAATATGATAAAAATAGATAGCACAAAATTCTCAAGGAAATAATAGAAAAGTGTGGAAACATTTTTGATGGAATAAAAAGTTTTAGCTACAGGTCCTTATTTTAGAATGGCATGACAGCTTATAAGAGTTCTCTCTGGCTATAATAAATATGTTCACAATGCAAAATATCAGGAAAGAATTTAACATTAAATAACGAAAAATGTTTTGAGACATTGGAACTAAGTGTTCTGAGTCACTTTTAGGTTGTGTTTGACTCACAACTGACACATTTAGCTTGAAATAGTCTTTAAAATAATGTTTTCAGGGAGGCTCTTAATCCTAAAATGGAGTGTGTTGGAGATAGCTGTGTGGGGTAACTAGGGAATAAACACGGTTATGGGCACAGTGGGAGATTTTAACTTTAGGCTTCAACAGGATGTCATGATAGTTATGTTAAATAGGTATGTTTAAAAACCAATCTGCTAGCTCCATCATCAATACTCTAAAGCATGAGGTAAAGATAAATGTCATTTGAAACGATCACAAGCAGCAAATGGCCTTGGCATTGTGAATTCTGCTCCGAGACAGGCATATTTTTAATCTGGTTAGCATGTGAGGATGAAAAATGGCCCTATACCAAACCTCGGCTTCAGTTCTTCTGTGTGAGCCCTGCTTTCAATAGTCCATGACCACAGTTAAGAATGAGACCTCAAGAACAATGGCAATGGGTTTTTGATCCTACTGTAC
>NW_026068015.1:328312-390850 GCF_014885135.2 Alexandromys fortis
AAAAAAAAAAAAAAAGGAATGATTCGAAAAGCATTTAAAGGAGACAATGCAGCAGACATAAGGGAAGCCGTAGCCATCATTATGTTCTTGCTGCTCTTAGACTAGAATCAGGGACTGTATATGTGAGCAAATGTTTATCTCTCACACCCAAATCCAAAATTTATTTGGCAATATTGAGTAAGATGTGTAACAGCATTTGTGCAAAAAAGGTTATACTGGCAAGATCCAGTTCTTACACAGCTCTTTGCTCTCCTGTAATCTATGTGACATCCAGTTGCTTTATATTTGAGCCTATGAAAAAGTTCCTGTTAAAGTCTATCAGGGCACACATACAATTCCCGAATTGCATCTGTGTGATCACAAAGAAGCAAGCAACATTTATCATCCTTGTTTGCTTTTTTCTTTGGCTTTGGTCCTATGACCTTCAGATTATTTGCGTTCAGAATGCCTCACGAAAATAAGTAGGGTTAAACCAACTTGGACTCTAAATGTCAGAAGGGTCAGAACATATATTAAATACTTTGTGTGTAATCCTTTTGTTTATATGACAAAAACACATTTATTCTTTCATTCTTTCATGAAAGTGAAAAGATCAAGTTCATATTATCACAGAAGGAACAAAGGGAATTATTCATTCATGTTTCCAGTGATTCTTTATACCAATGACTTCATTTACAAATATTTTAATTTATGACACAGACTTCTTTGATTAAAGGATACTTCAGAGCATGCATACTATCAACATCTATACTATTTGTTATTCTATACACTTCCTATAAGTATAGTACTCGTTCAGTTTCAGTTTAATTATATTCATTGTTATTAATGGAACATGTATAAATTGTCTATCATCATTAAACAGTAACTATTTAAGAGGTGTCAGATTATTTTAGACCAGAAAAAGATAATTATTACCATGATGCACAAGCTTTGCTTGTTTGTTTGTTTAAAATTTTTTCATTTTACATACCAGCCCCAGTTCTCCATCCCTTCTGCCACTTTTACTATTGACAGTGATCTGTGATGGCTGCAATCCTACAATTGCTGTTATAAGAGAAAAGGGGATGAACAGGCCTGCTGGTTAGTAGATGCATAGGAATGGAAACCTTCTCTCCATACTGAAGGGAAACTGTTGGTCTTTCCAGACAGTAATCACTCTCAAGCACCATTGATAAATGGTTTAATTCTTTTCCTCAGATATTTTTATTATATTCTGTGTTAATAGGATGAGCCTACATAACACCTTACCTGCCTGAGCTGACTAACAGCTCTCCTTAGGTGTTTGTTCAAGGAGTGAGTAAGCAATGGCTTATGAGAAATTATATTGTTGAATTTAAAATTAATTTGGAGGTGATATACTGTCATTGAGTTACTAGGGTTAGCACACTGCTGTAGTTTTACTGTTAAAATTCCCTTTAATTCATTAAAGAAAGGTGGGATTGGAGAGTTACATACTTTACAGATGAATTATCTATGATTTCTTTATAGCATGAACTTACTAAAATTAACTTTATAAATATAACTTATATGGTGTTTAATGGCTACAGATCAGTTACTGTAATGTCTGCAGTGGATCCATGCCAGATGTGTTAATCCTAGCTAATGTGTGTTTCTACAAACATTCCCATGCAGAGTTTACATCAACATAGGATCTTACTGAGAAGAAGAGGAAAACAGAATGATAAAATGGTTCATTTCTCTCTGGTCTGAACAGAATTACTTCATTGATACTCAGTGCTTATAAATTCATATAGAATATGAACAGTCATTGTTGTTTAGTTTCATGCACACACCATTTTAGGAACCCAGTAATTATGTGGTTAGTTGGCATCATTAAGGACCTTTCTGAAGCTGTGGTTACTGCACATGCCCTAAGGGAGAAAGCTTCATCAGACACTGGCAAGTCATAGCCTCTTCCTCCACAGAGCTGGAGCTCATCCTCAGGAGGCTTTGTCTCCAATCAGCTATCAGAACTTAAAAACATTACTTCTACATGGCAAGCTGTGTAGTCATGCCAGAAACTTAAACTATGATTTTGATAATAAAAAAATAATTTAAAAGGAAGGCTACTTTGTTTTAGGATCTGAATTATTTGGAAACTAGATGTAAAAAGGCTACAGTTCTTAATTCAAATCTTCTCACTTGAAGATTGACAAAACAGGTTTAAAAACATTAATAGCTTTTTGAAAATAAGTAGCCTACCTTGGTGATACATGCCTTTAATCTCAACACCCAGCAGGATCTCTGTGAGTTCAAGGCCATCGTGGTCTACATTGAGAGAATCTGCCTTTAACAAACCAAAAGCAAAACCTAAAGAATTAAAAATTATTGTAGAATTTATATTTGAGAACAAAGGGAAGAATGAAATCTCTGATCTTGTGGAACCTGGTAACGTAGAAATAGTGCAGAAGGTTTTCATCTATGGCTTTCTGTGATAAGCAGCAAGAGCTACACTTATCCATTGGTCTAAGAATAACTATTTAGAATGCAGCTAGGAAATATATAGAGAATTTAATTCTTTGAGAATTTCATATAATGTATTTGGTCATGTTCACCCCAGCTCCTCCCCACGGTTCCCAGATCTACCTCTTTTCCCCTACTCATACACTTTGTGTCTTTTATTTTTTTCTTATTTTTTTTAAATTGGTAAAAAGGCTGGGCGATGGTGGCGCATTCCTTTAATCCCAGCACTCGGGAGGCAGAGGCAGGCAGATCTCTGTGAGTTCGAAACCAGCCTGGTCTACAGAGCTAGTTCCAGGACAAGCTCCAAAGCCACAGAGAACCCTGTCTCGAAAAATTTAAAAAAAAATGGTAAAAAGATTGTATACGCTAACAAACTACCTGGTCCTCTGGTTCTTACCATCTTTCCACCCCCTCTTCCAAAATGTTCCTTCCTTTTAGATATACATGTTGTTTGGAAAGAAATTAACTGGGATCATTTTTTCTCTACATTTTGGCAACATACTGGTCTCTTAATTGGACTTAGGACCTGCTCTATAGGGGGAAATTCATGCTTGGTACTGTAAGTCAGTCAACTACCCATGGCTGGTGGGGCAATAGACTGTAGGGGAGAACTTGCTGCTGCCATTTTTCTAAGCCAGTATAATTTTTAGCTTCGTTCTAAATAGTTACCACTCATCACAAAAGCTTTTTGCAGCAGCAACAGCAGCCGCCGCAGAGAGAACCCATTACAGAAAGTCACAACTGACAGCCTTTTGAACTATTTTTTCCCTGAACCAGTTTCCCCAAACCAGTGGCTTCATTCTTCTCTTTCTTTGCAAATATGAATTCTGCAGTCATTCCAAATCCATCACATTCTCAGTCACCCTGTGACCTGTTCTTCCCAGATCATCTTCTAGTCCATGTTGTCTGTTTATACATCTAGAGATATCAGAACTCTAAAATGCAATTAGAGTCAACTGTTTTCCCTTCAAACCACCACTGAATTGAATTTTTATAGTACAGGCACTATGCTAAGTACTTTATATAAATCTGTTGAGGTAAGAGTGATTTTTATTCTCATCCCATTTGCAAAGCAGCCAAGGAACACAAAAATTATGAGATATTGTACAAGATCTCACTTCATGCACACGGTCCGACTAGAAGACAGTTGTCAACCGCTGTAATCAGACATTTGGTGCAATGATCATGAACCACTCATTATACAAGCTGTACACACAAGCTCTTTGGGCTTCATGTTTGCCTCTCCTGTGCTGGTAATAGTAGAATTTAACATGCATTGGAAACCAAGTGCTGAAAAATTAGCAGCAGAAGAAAATAAAGGCAGACCACAGAGACCTTGAGTTTGTTAATAAGACCCTTTGATATTGTTTTATGTTGTTTGGGAAATGTTAAAGGGCTGTAGCTGGAAGTTTATGGAAGTGCAATGTGGAGAGGTCTAATTGGAGACCAGGGGAGAAAGGAGATGTTGAACTGTGTTGATACAGGCAAGGTTGAGTGGAGGGAGGGAGAAGTGTGCGGAACTACTAGGCAAATATGGCTGATTAACTGTGGAAGGCAAGATAGCACACATCTTGATGACCACTGTACGGCGGGAAGAGAGACTTGCTACTGGTTCTGCTCTTGTTGCCACTCTTGGTCTAGAAATAGCCTTTCAAGTGCAACTTTCTCCAGCAATAAAACTCCAATATCTAGTTATGAACTAGAGAGAATAGGAAAAGGAAAAATGAGGAAGCCTGAGGCTGCTAGACTTTAACTAAGTGGTTGGTTAGGTGTTGCTCCCTACATAAGTATATATATATTAGCCTTCCTTTATATAATATTATAATCTGTATTTAATTGATATATTAAAAGTTTTGTAATTATGTATTTAAATAATATAGAAAATTAAAATAAGATTTAATTTTTTATATTTTCAAGCAAAAGTCCTCACCATTCATAGTACTTTAATATGCAGATGTTTATCAAACACAAATAATAAAGATAATGATGATCATGCCTCTGTATCCAGAGGAGATACACTTCTTACATATAGGGACATAAAATTAAATGTTATGGAATTAAATGTAATCTAATGGATATGTTTTCAATGTAGTTCTTAAGTGGAAAAAATAAAATAGTTGCCATAACATTTTACCTTTACCACATCAGCATAAAGGCTTATTTAAACCTTAGAAAATATTAGAAAAGTCCAAGAATTTTTTCATGAAAGAAAAATTAGCCAAAGAAGACTCTATATTCCCATAATACAGGTCAAGGCAAAAAAGTAAATCAGAAGCGAAACAAGATAAATATGTGCCAATGCAGTTTGGGTGTAACAAGTATCTTTAGTATAAAAATTCGAGAAGAAAGAGCATATGGACATAGCAATCTAAGCAGACACACAAGAATCTATCTGAAAAAAAGTATCCAAAACATTTTCTAAATGTCAAACAAATCCTAAGTTTATTAAAAGAGGGAGATTTTATTAGAATTCAAAAGGAAAATACAAACCTAGTGCAGGCAGGCTGTAGCTCTCATCAGGTGCCCAGAAAAGGAGAATATGGAAGAGAAGGAAAACATTCTATACGTTGGGCTAAGCACACTTAGTAAAGAGAGAGGGAAGGGAAAGTTATGGTCCTCTGGGAAATTCAGAAAAGCAGACCAACTAATGATGTAGCATACCTACACTCTGTCAGAGACTCTGCCAATGGATAGGAATCCTGAGATGCAAAGCTATGTCATGAAAGTGACAACGATTCTGCTTATCTTTTAAGCAAGTCTTTAAGTTGAGCCCACCTTCCTGTGGAGTGGTCCTTTGACTAGGTGTCTGTACAACCTAATTCTGTTAGTTTATTTTCGTTTATTTAGCTTGTGTGTTAGTTCCTGCCAGAAAAAGCAATAATTCCAAATGAAGACACCAAAAAGTTTTCACTTTTTTTTTTTTTTCTTCACGTTTACAATGTAGGGAATGAGGGTAGCAGAAGACAGTGTAAGAGGCCATGGAGAATGAGAATGGCATGGAACCCAAACACATAATAGACTTTTGCCAGGTGGATAGTGAACGATGATTGGAAACCAGGTCACAGAAACGAGTGCTGCGTAACTGAAACAGAGCCATCTGCTCAAGCACGCAATCTGAGATGCAGCTTTGACTCAGACTCTAGACTTCAAGTGCTTTATTACCAGGATGTGTAAAACTAGGTAATAAAAATTCACCACACAGTGAATTTCCGGAACTAAAAAAGTATCTCCATAAGAATAGAGATTGCTTAAAACAGAAAATCACTTCCCTTAGAAGGGCACCTTCAGCTGGACCATCCAACTGTGGAAGATGATGTCTACCATCCTCCTTTAGGATAGCCCCTGGAATCATGCTGAAGATTCTGCCTTGCCCAATCTAAGCTTCTCTACCTCGGGGTAGTTGTGAGACACCTGGGTCCCTCAGATGAAGACATGTGGATGTTCTTTTTGAAACTGTACTAACCTATTAAACTCAGGGTAGTCTCTCCATCTGTGCTACCTAAGAGGATTCTGTGGAATGAATGGACACGCTAATCATCACCTGTCTTATGTCAGGGAAGTAGATGTCCCGACCAAGCCATGTGTGTTCCCTTCTGCTGACATCGGGGTGAAAATGGGCATTCCCTAATTTCTGCCACCATGGAATGAGAAGTCTGATGCTTGCTGGATTGACATGATCAATGTTCTCATACTAGATATTCCTCTAACAAAATGTGAGAAAATGACTGCTTTTAGAAGGGTTATTATATTTCAGTTAACCCAGTGTTGATGTTTAAGTTTCAGTTATCAACTGATATATTATTTATCATTAAGTGAATACATTGTGCTATTAAATGCTAGTTGTAGAACAAGTTGAAAACTCAAAAGCGGGGCTGGAGAGATGGCTCAGTGGTTAAGAGCATTGCCTGCTCTTCCAAAGGTCATGAGTTCAATTCCCGGCAACCACATGGTGGCTCACAACCATCTGTAATGAGGTCTGCTGCCCTCTTCTGGTCTGCAGACATACACACAGACAGAATATTGTATACTGTAAACATAATAAATAAATATTAAAAAAAGAAAACTCAAAAGAAAGGCAGTTATTCCACATAAGACGTGACTTGCTTCCCCCTGTAAACTGCTGACGTACCCCATATCTGAACACACACACACTGTTTTTGTTATCATAGGTACTTTCACAGGATAAGACTCATGTCATAGGCATATAGTAGTTTCTGACAGCTTTAAACAGGACATATTGGGTAGTGAGACTAAAAAAAAAAACAGCAAATTGCTACTAGCTAGTTTCTCTTACTATATTGAGCCTATACCTAGTATTTAAATGAGGTTGAAGTTGGTGTGTAGTTATTTATCTAACTAAAATAATCGTAATACAGGTATAGGTGTGAAAGTATCTCTCCACAGAACTGATAAAGATTAAAATCTCAGGCAGCTTCAACCCTATGTAGGTCTATTCTTCATACATGTGAAACATTTTCTTAGAGGCACACAAACACACCTTTCAGATTCATCTTCAGCTGGACTAAGCTGTAGTTGACTTGATACAAGCTATTCCCACCAGACCAAATAGCAGAATACTTTCGAAAATGAAGACACCAACAGTGACAGCATAAGCAAAAACTGTGATGAGTTCCTCTTGCTCACTGGCATTTTTACAGACCGAGGCTTGGGCTACATTCAGAACCTTCCGAGCATTTGGAAAATACACAGATGAAAGAGGCACCTAGAAACTGTGTCTTTCTGAAGTTATCTCCTCCCCAGCAAGTCTAATGGAGACCAGAATGGCTTCTTAGGCACCGAGGAAGCCAAAGCTCTCATCTGAAAAGAAGGAGGCTAGGTACTATTTTGAAGCTGCCTCTGTTTTCTGATTTCTGAATAGAATTCTGGAACCAGGAGCACGGTATTTCTGGCCTTTGGAATGGAATCATTTTGCAGAGCATGCCTGCTAGTCAATGCTAAGCACAAACAATTTGGTATTTGGCTTCAGAAATATCCTCACTGTTGACATCTCTCCCCTCAGCAACAGGCATGCAGCCAAATCATTTTTAACCAAATCCCAGAACCCAGTTATGCCTGTGCTACTGAGACTATTTCAGTTGCTGTCGAGACAAGGAGAAGAGTGAAGTATTGTCACTTCTGAGATAAATAAATTGCTCACCAGTATGTTCTACCTTAAATCAGAGTTGCTAACATTGTTTTGCTTTGAAGCCGAACTTAGTGGAAACGGGAAATAAACATGTCAATCAAAAATATTCAACTTCTAGACTAGTGGCTTATATAAAATCCAAATTTTAAGTCTCTCCTTAAACTGAATCTTTCATGCTTCACACAAAGCGTGAGGAACTTGAATTATATTTTAAATATAAATGAGAAAATAAATGAATGGCTTCTTACTACTTTCTTACAATACTGCTTTCTGGTATCATTTTAACATGTTGTAAGTCTTTGCTTTTTTCTTTTTTTCCCAGAATTTCACATTGTAGTATAATGAAGTATTTTCCCACAATTCAACAAAGTTAGTGAACAAGAATCCTGCATTTTCTCTCTCATGGCTTAATTATGTAGATTCTAGTGAGATGGCTAAGGTCACAGGATGCTTTATTGAGGTTTAAAGGTTAGAATAAAACTAGGGAATTCTGCAAATAACACCATAAGAAATAGTAAACAACATATGTATATATTCTAGTAATATATTACTTTTTAATTGAATGAGCTATTATGATAAATGATTGCATTGAGATCACTAAAATGTACACAAATTTTGATTTTATGGAGGTAGAGAGTAGAATAGCTGTCATGAGAAGCTAGAAACAACAAGGATGGATAGAGAAGGCAGGAAGAGGCTGGATGAATTCAGCAGATTACAGATTGAAAGAAGGAATGATTTCTAGTGCTCTATAGAGGCATAACATGCCAATAATTTCTAACACTTTATTAGCTACTTTATAAAGAAATAGGAGAATGCTGCTGGGAATTTCCTTAAAAAATGAGAAATGACTGAGGCATTTTATAGCCTACAATTTTTAAATGTATGAGGTGTGTGTGTGTGCATGTGTGTGTGTTCGTGTTGGTGAGGGTGTGTGATTATCTGCAGGTACATATATATATATGATGCATGTGTATGTGTGTGTGTGTGTGTGTGTGTGTGTGTGTGCAAGCAAGCCAGTGAACCGTTTCTGATGTTGTTCCTCAGATTCTGTCCACATTTTTTTTTTACAATGTATCTAACAGGTTTAAATTTTGTCAAGCACACAGTGCTGGTTAGCTAAGGAATTTGGAGGTCTTCCACTCTCCACCTTTCAGAGCTGAGATCAACCATATATTTCACCATGCCTGCATTTTTTCCCCTATGGATCAAAGTCAGGTCCTTGTGTTTGTGAGAAACCTACTGAACCATCTCTCCAAACTGGGATCCCTGATCTGATCATCACGTGTCAAATCATTGTGTAGCACCCTGTAGGGACACTCCACAATGAGATGTCAGTGATAAGTATTCAGAGAAGCGCTACTTCAAACTCTGGTTGGAAAAAAGACAACATGATATTTACATAGGGTCATGCAGATGAGTAGAACTCACTTTTGGTAACAGTATGGATAGACTCCTTTGGCAAAAATTAGACATTAAAGGGATTATAGAGTGAGAGTTTCTATTTTAGTTTGCACTGTGCAGGTAAACTCTTTTTTTAATATTTTTATGGTTTATTTAACTTTATTTTATGTGCACTGGTGTGAAGGTGTCAGATCCCCTGCAACTGGATCTTTAGGCAGTTGTGAGCTGCCATGTGGGTGCTGGGAATTGAACCCGGGTCCTCTGAAAGAGCAGTCAGTGCTCTTAACCACTGAGCCATCTCTCCAGCCCCTGTGCAGGTAAACTCTTAAGCCACAAGCATTTTTCTTTGTTCAAAAGTAAGTGTTGGGCCTGGTTAGTTCAAATATTTCCACTTTCATTTGCCCATAAAAAGCAGACATCCTTGGTCATCCTTCATACTGGAGCCCTCACTCCGATCACATCATTTGGGAGTTTTTCTCTATTTTCATCTAACCGTCTGTCTCTGGCCTTTAGTGACCTCCCCCGTGTGATTAGGCTTTTCTTCTGTGTTTAATTCTACACAGAACATGTTTCTAAGACCCAAAATGTCTCTTGTGGAAAAACACATTGTCAACCTGTCAACGTGTGACCATACACCACTAGCTGTAGGGTCCAAACCAGTACAAACCATTCATGCACCACAGAACGTGACCAAGTATCCAACTTCACCAGCTGGTGTTGTCAGAGGGTGCAAGAAGATGGCAGCCATTTTCAGTGAGCTCCAAGAGAAACTCAGAAGCTAAGCCTGTAGACCATTGTAAAGTAGTTCAGCTGCTACCAAAACAGAAATGAGCCTATGGACATGGAACCCAAGGAAGGGACAGATAAGTGGCTAGAACCACAAGGAAAGAAGGTTGAAGGAGACTTAATGGAAGATATAATGCATAGAAAGCAGTGTGTAAAGGAGCTGGCTAAAGTAAGGAGAAGGTCAGCAGAGCAGGAATAAGCCTATGATCTGAGGAAGTCTGCAAAGAAGCAATTTGAGCACTCTCAGTATTTGTATCTGCACACTCCTCCACAGTCACTCGAATCTGCACACACTCTCTCTTCCACAGGCACTGGAATCTGCACACTCTCCTCCGCAGGCACTCACATTTGCACACTCTCCTCCACACGCACTGGAATCTGTACACTCTCCTCTGCAGGCACTGGGAATCTGCACACTCTCCTCCATAGGCACTGGAACCTGTAAACTCTCTCTCCTCCACAGGCACAAGCAACTGACATTTGGGTCTCCACAGTCACTCACATCTGCACACTCTCCTCCACAGGCACTCACATCTGCACACTCTCTCTCCTTTACAGGCACTCACATCTGCACACTCGCTCTTCCACAGGCACTCACATCTGCACACTCTCTCTCCTTCACAGGCACTCACATCTGCACACTCTCTCTCCTTCACAGGCACTCACATCTGCACACTCTCCTCCNGGAACCTGTAAACTCTCTCTCCTCCACAGGCACAAGCAACTGACATTTGGGTCTCCACAGTCACTCACATCTGCACACTCTCCTCCACAGGCACTCACATCTGCACACTCTCTCTCCTTTACAGGCACTCACATCTGCACACTCGCTCTTCCACAGGCACTCACATCTGCACACTCGCTCTTCCACAGTCACTCACATCTGCACACTCTCCCTCTTCCACAGGCACTCACGTCTGACACTCTCTTCCACAGGCACTCACATCTGCACACTCGCTCTTCCACAGGCACTCACATCTGCACACTCACTCTTCCACAGGCACTCACATCTGCACACTCGCTCTTCCACAGGCACTCAAGTCTGCACACTCTCTCTCCTCCACAGGCACTCACATCTGCACTCTCTTCCAGTGCACATTATCAGAGTGACCACACAAATATTCTGTGGATTTGAGGGTCACAGAAATGCTAATGGATAAGGTGACCTGGAAGCTTTCTGACTTGTGCCATCACATGGAAACCAGGAGACCCAAATGCCAGTTGTTACAAAGCACTTGCTTGTAAAAATCCCCTTGGTAATAATGCTGAAGCATCAAAAGCCTATGTTCACTGGGGTTGATGTACAAAATACATAACATAGTTGCCAACAATTTAATACTTAGAATACTGGGCTGTTATGAGAATAGCTCTGGGCAAAACAACCCCTCCAAGAGCTTTACAGAAAAGCCAGAATTGCCTGACTCACCGATTTCCCACCAGGCTTGACCTGCTTTTGTATCCCAGATCTATGTGAAATAAGTCTTGAAATATTTAAGCAGCACCAAGTGCCTCTTTAGGTAGCACTGGAAAGATTCTCTGCCTCTGCCTCACTGTTAGCTGTGTCTCCATTCACTTCAGAGTCATAAAACCAAGGCACAGATGGCATCAGCTGAAACTCCTTAATGCCTAAGAACTCATTACTAGAAACCTCAATTTATATTCAAGTTTCACTTAATGTTGACTTGCTTATGGGCCAGTTGCTTTTAAAACTGCCTGCTTTCTGCCATTATCCAACAACAAACACACAAAACTCTGTGTGGTATCTAAGTCTCTGTTCTAAAGTGGCTGGTTTTACATCTGTATTCCGGAGACTCTGTTACTCTGACCCATGTATTTCAAGTTGTTCAATTTGAATCCCATTTTAAATCTTTCCTCCCATCAAATTTGATGGTATATGCTTATAATCCCAGTGCTCAGGAGGTTGAGACAGGAGAATCAGGAGTTTCAATCCAGCCTGATTCTTCACTGTAACAAGTACTGGAGCCTGCTTAACTTTCGCCCATGGTATATTTTCTGGAAATTAACATTCTGTGATGGTCATCCAAGATACATTTTCTGATATCATGAACGTCCTCCATGCATACAAATGGGTGTGTTGTTGTTGTTGTTGTTGTTTGATTTTA
This sequence comes from Alexandromys fortis, assembly GCF_014885135.2. NCBI lineage: Eukaryota > Metazoa > Chordata > Mammalia > Rodentia > Cricetidae > Alexandromys > Alexandromys fortis. The sequence continues at coordinate 340,235 of NW_026068015.1, forward strand.
TTTGAAGCCTGAGGAAAATCTTTCACAGAACTGAATTGATATGTTTTGCCACTTATTGGTCTGTTCTCAGTAGTATCCACTGGTACCAATAACATGAGCTATCCATTTTGGATGTGTGCTCATTCAGCTTCCTTATTATAGATGAACAACCATAGAGCAATCCCTGCAGAGAGATAAGTTACACAATCATGATGTAATAATTTCAGACTTTTTGTGAAACATCTGAATGCCACAATATGGTTTAGAGTCAGTGTGTCCAATACTTCGCATGCTGTTTAAAATGGGAGCCTTAAGAAAGACTACATCTACTTGGAAAAGTGATGTAGGAGGGTCTTCTATCTCTCTGTTGTTTCACAGGTTAATTAATAAATAAAACTGCTTGGCCTGATAGGTCAAAACATAGGTAGGCGAAGAAGACAGAACAGAATGCTGGGAGAAAGAAAGCAGAGTCAAGCAGATGCCATGATTCTTCTACCCGAGACGGATGTAGGCTAGAATCTTTCCCTGTAAGCCACCACCTCATGGTGCTACACAGATTATTAGAAATGGGTTAATCAAGATGTGAGAATTAGTCAGTAAGAGGATAGAACTAATGGGCCAGGCAGTGTTTAAATAAATACAGTTTTTGTGTTATTATTTCCGGGCCTAAGCTAGCCATGCGGGAACCGGGCAGGACGAAAAGCAGGCCTACTCACCTCACCACGACAGAAAAGTTCAATGAGCAATAATAAGTTAAATTTCAAAATTCTTCTGCATTCAAAAAATAAGAAAAGGTTACTTTAAAAATGATGTATGTAGGTTATTGTCTTTAAATGTATTCATGATTTGCATCTGTGTGTGGTGTATAGTGTGGGGGGTAGACACAAGTGCAATGTGTGTGTGTGGAGAACATCTCTGTGCAGACAGTTCTCTCATTCATCCTCCGGTGGGAAATGAACTTAGGACATAGGGGGTGTAAGACAAGCACTAACCTGTTGAGCCATTTTGCCTGATCATGTGCAAGTCACTTTCTAAAGAATAATTCTTGTTACTTTTTTATGTTTGCATAGTGTTTAGGGCACACAATTCTGTTATGTGAAGACATTTCAGATGAATTCATTGTGGATTACAAGTTTTACTTCCTGCCTCTAAAGGCTGCCCTAAAGAATTTTGCACTTGCCATCGGAGTACGTTCAAGTTCATGTTACTTTTCTTCTTCATGGTTTTGAGGGACCAGATGACGCTTAAGTGTTGTTCCCAATCTACTGCACTCTCCTCCAATATATTTTCTTTTAACACTCAGTATATATTTTACTTATTAATCCATAATGCAACTTCCTTATCTTTTATTTTTTACTTCAGTGTTAGTTGTAGTAAGCCATCTGTTATTAAATCTGTTGATTAATTCTTAATATCTCTTTTTAAACTTTTACTTATTTAGGGTGGAACTGTATATGTGTCACAATGGACATGCAGAGGGCAAAGGATAACTTGTGGGATGACAATTCCTCCTTCTAATATGTCAGTCCTAGGGAACCAAACTCAGGTCATCAGGATTGGAGGGAAGTTTCTTTACCCACTGAATCGTCTCATTGACCCTAATATCTTCTTAACTACATTCTGAAGCATCTAGTCAACTGAGTAGAAACTCTGTGAATAATTAGTGAATTGAATTATCCTTTTTAGCATACAAAGCCCCACATAAAGCATAAGAGTCAACTACAAATCGGTTAATTGATCAATCAACTGACTGCAGAGCACAAAGGCTTAAATCAACAATATCTCACAGGGAAATTTCCCCATATTTTAACATAAAACCAGATGTCCTGTGGCTCCCTGATTTAGAGTTAATTCACAAGATTTGAGCTTTTCTAGATCCCCAGGGACACAACATTTTTTTTTTCTTTCACAAACAGTAAGACAAACACTAGGCCTGATTTATAGCCCTGCAGTACAAGCCTTGGTCACGGGAGGTGGGCTTTGCAGTACTATTTTAAACAAGGAAAGTACAAACCAAAACATGTGCAGAATCTTGATTGCAATTCTGATTCAGTCTCCAACAGAGGAAGCCTGCACCTCACAGTCTGAGAAGTAACGAAGACAACCAAGCAGAAGTCTACCCAAGAGCACTGGCATCCATACTGCCTCAGATTGGGACTGTACCCTCTCCTTGGTTGATTTAAAAATCCTTTCTACTTTGAATGAAAGGGGAGTGCCAGGTAACAGATGTTTCATAATCACAGTCCTTAAAGCAGATATATCTAAACACCTATATTTTGCTACTTTTCTTTTACATGTGTCTTTTATGACTATAACCTGAAACCACTCACAAAACGTACAAAAGCTTGTCCAGTAGCATGCATGGTGTCTGCTTGCTTGCACTGTCACAGAGGCTGGCATTTTATTAGTAGTAATATGAAGTAACTAAATACTTACAGTTCATGCATCTTACATTTTTTATCTTTTGTTTTAAGGTGGCACTGGGGATGGAACCTAAAACTTACGCTGTGCACACGAGACAAGTGTGCTACCAGGGAGCTAACATTCTTAGACCTCGAATCTTTAAATGTGGTGTAATGACATCAGTGATGGATGGGTGGGTGAGATCTGGAAAGGAAACATTCTTCAGATCTAAGAACAGATGGCTAATCATTGTGACAGCAAAGGACATATCCCAGATGAATGGCTGTCAGGCTGGACTTGTTTTAAATTTTTAAATCCTCCATCACTTGAAATGCCCTGCATTAGCAGAGCTGACACAAGCAAGCCTTTGGATTGTTCCCCATTCTTTGGAGAGTCTCCTGTTGCTTGTGCTCAACAGAGCAGCAGTGTGGTGTCAGGCGCTGCTTCTTAGTGATCTCAAGTGTCCACATGGAATTGGTTGTTTCTGAATGACAGACAAGCTGCCACACCAGTACGGACTTTAGATACAACCATTTTTCTGTAATTATTCTATTGTATAGACTACTGAGCTTAATTTACCACTAATTGGCTTATTTGTCTTATGATCAAGGGCTAATTGAAGGTTTACCATTTTAATGCTTGAAATTGTAGTAGTCAGGTAAAAACGGAAGCTAGATATTTCTTTAAGTCATCAGCATTGTGCTAAAAAATGATTGTAGGAATGAGGATAGTGATTCCAGTTTCCTTTATTTGACACCTTATGCCAGGAAATGGAAAGGACATATTCAGTGTACAGTGGATTTTCAAGGTGAATTTTCCAATCTGGTATTAACTTTAAACAACAGAAGCTTGAAACAAAATGCATATTTTCCTGGTTTTCATACATATATCTTGCTGGTTAGATAATGAAAGAATTGTAATAATCTACAATGATTGCTCCTGTTGTCCTTGAAATCCACACCCAATTTTCCTGTTGTGCTCAGTTCCAGGATTCATCTGCAGACACATTTTGTGAATGACAGAAATAATTTATATTTCTTTGAATCCAGATGAATATAGCTAAGGCAGTATTATGGAAAAAAATTTTCATCATTTTTTTGCTCACAAAAGATAAAAAAACAGATTTTATGAGCAAAGAGTACCTCAGCATATTTGACACATTTCTTCTAATCTATCAAGTATCTTGCAGACAATAGAGAACAGAAGGCAGTATTTATTGGGGTGTGCAGTGGGAAAGTGTGTAATTGTTGATTAAACCCATGCAACATGCCAAAGAAAGAAACATCATAGGAGACAGAACATTTGAGGATATCAGAACACAAAAAGTTTTGGAGTAATATGGCTCTCCCAGTCAAAGCTATTCCTGTGCAGATGCTCAATTTATCAGTCTAGCTAAGTTACCATAAATCAGTTCATCTTGATCTTTGATGAATCTGAAGATGAAAAACAACATGAGTCCTTCCAGAACTAAAAAAATTCTACATAACAAAGGACATTGGAACCTAAAGCCATGTAAGTGTGGTGATGAAGTGATTATTTTTAAATGTGCTTGATTCTTATTTGTTTGTATGTATATACGTGTTTTTCTTCATGTGCGTATTGCACTGCATGCATGCCTGGTGACCATGAAGAACAGAATAGGGTTACGATTCCCTGAAATTACAGCTACAGATAGTTGTGAATCACCGTGAGGGTGCTGGGAACTGAGCTCAGGTCCATTGCAAGAACAGCAAGTGCTCTTAAGTGCTGATCTGTCTCTCCATCACCAAAGTGATAACTTTTTATTGTTTTGAAAGAAGCAAACCATTCTGGAGTAACAACATGGTATGATAATGCAGTCTCTTTCTGGGCCCACTATGCCCTGGCTATCGTATCACTATGACAATCAACTGCACCCAGAAGGTGGGGTAAGATGGCCAATATAGGCAACATAGTCTTTCAAATTTCAAGCTTTATGGAAAAGTCTGCTGAATACTGGAGGCCTGTAGGCTGAAGGTGGATATTCCAATGTGACAGAAGAACTTTGGGTGACTGTCCAGACAGCAAGATGTCTCTTTCAATTCTAGAGTTTTGGAAGTTGCTTACAATGCACTTTTTGTTTACTCAGGTATTATTATATCCTTCTGAAGTCTTTGATAGAGTTAAAGACAGTTATAGTTTTCCTCAGTTATGCTAAATGATATATTATATGAAACTTTAGACTCACAAAAAATATTGTAACTCTAAGTCTTGTTTGATATCTGTTTTGTTATATATAATTTTACTTTGTTAAACTTAAAACTTTCCTTCTTATTTAGACAGAAAGGGGGAAATGATGTGGGATTTCCCTCAGTGTGCTATGAATATGTTTCATTACCAGTGGTTAATAAAGAAACTGCTTCAGCCTATGACAGAGCAGAATATAGCCAGGCTGGATGAGATATTTAGTGAAAGTAGGCAGAGTTAGAAAGATGTCATGAAGCTTCCAAAAAAGTCAGATGCCCCAGAACTTTACAGCTAAACCAGGAGCCTCATGGTAAAGTAAAAATAATAGGAATGGGTTAATTCAAATGTAATAGCTAGCTAGAAAGACACATGAGCTATTGGCCAAACAGTGTGGCAATTAATATAGATTCTGTGTGATTATTCAGGTCTGAGCCGTCAGGAAATAAAAAAGAAATAGTCTCTGTCTTCATATGCTGTGTTGATAACCCCCATATTCTTTGATAGAATCAGCTGGCTCCAATGAACAAATGGTTCTATAAATTTTGCTAACATTTTCATGACCCAATATACATTTATTTAGAAAAATATTGTGAAAACAAAAAAGTGAATAAATATTAAAATTAGAAATATTTACTAAAAATAATGCATTTATTTATCTATTAGTAATCTACTAGATGTTGAGTGACTGTTTTCTTCTAGTATTTACCTTAAATTTTCCCAAGGATCAGTTAAAATGTAGTGAAGCATGTCCAGCAAAACTATATTTAAATATATAAAATGTTTCTTGACCTAGTCAAATGGATTCAAATTCAAAAATGGGTGAATAAGGTATTATTCAAAAGTAAACAGAAGCCAGTGAGGCAACCTGACTTCTAGACAGCACTGAAGGAGGCTAAAGTAGATTTGGATTTGAATCTATTATGTGCCCTGGCACAGACTCTCATAGACTCTGCCTGGCAGGGCACTGCGCTATGTTCAGCCTGAAGGTCTCGTGGTTTGTGCAGCTGTACATTTGAATTTTTTCTTGTGTATCCTTTTGACTATGACCAGTAACTCATCTAATTAAAACATGGGGAATAGTTAATTGACAACTATTATGCTGCTGCTGTGCCAAACGTTAGGTAGTAGACCAGTTTAAAACCTTTTTCCTGGGTCTTTTTGTTATTGGTTTTGCTTTGGGGGCTATTAAAAAAAGATCTTACCATAGAGTCTAAATTGACCTTTATCTCACTATGTGTCCCAGTCTACCTAGAACCCAAGTCCCCTTGCCTCTATCTGCTATGCTGGGGTAAAGGCATGCACTACTGTACTACACATTCAAGGTTGTTATCTCCGTCGTTAGTCAAAAATACTCTATTAGAAACTAGTCTACATCTCCATCCATCTCCAGATGAAGGTTCTATGGTGATATGCAAGATATAGACAGAGACCCACACTGGAGCATCGGACTGAGCTCTCAAGGTCCCAATGGGGAGCAGAAGGAGGGAGAATATGAGCAAGGAAGTCGGGACCATGAGGGGTACACCCACCCACTGAGACAGTGGGGCTGATCTAGTGGGATCTCACCAAGGCCAGCTGGACTGTGACTGAAAACACATGGGATAAAACCGGACTCTTTGAACATGGTGGACAATGAGGGCTGATGAGAAGCCAAAGACAATGGCATGGGGTTTTTGATCCTATTTCATGTTCTGGCTTTGTGGGAGCCTAGCCAGTTTAGATGTTCACCTTCCTAGACCTAGATAGAGGGGTAAGGACCTTGGACTTTCCACAGGGCAGGGAACCCTGACTGCTCTTTGGACTGGAGAGGGAGGAGAAGAGGAGTTGGGGGGGGGAGGAGGAGAAGAATGGGAGGAGGGGAAGGGAAATGGGAGGCTGGGAGGAGGTGGGAATTTCTTTTTTTTCTTTTCTTTCGATAAAAAAAGAACTTATTAAAAAAAAAAACTAGTCTACAAAGACCTCACCCACCTGAACACTAAAGACAAGAGTGAAAGTTTTTGAGAAGTAAGGAAAGCCAAGATGGACACTTTAACTGAGTTTTCTTCATAATTAAATTTTACTTACACATATATTACTTTTGAGTTGCTTTGTAAATCCAAACACAATATCAAGTAAAAGATAACTCAATTTCAAATACAAAGATAACTCAGAGATAATAATTGAAAGAAAGTTCTGAGCTCACAGTCAGGGAGGCTGCCAGCATTCGGCTAACAATAGATGCTTCTAGGGATGAACTATACACAAGAAGCCAAGTTCAAGCTGGTTCACAAGCTGGCATTAATTACTTGAATCAATTCCCAGTAGGGCAATGCCTAAAGATGTTTCTGTTAGAACAGCATATAGATTTATATAAAAAGGTAATGTTTCAGCCAAGAACATGTCTGACCTCCACATATGCCACTAGCAAAAATATGTGAGAAGGATTTGGATTGAGTGGATGGAAAGCTTCAGCACAAATGGGCATCTTCATAGTCTGGTCATAGCTGCTCACACAGCCAGGTCAATTGAACAATTCAGTACAGGTCAACTAAGGTGATCAGATGACTATGTGTGAAAAAATGCAGAATTTTCATCGATAACATAGTGTCTTCCTGAGGCTATAACACTATAATCTTTAATTTCTGAATGTTGACAAGAATAAATATCTTTAAACAGAAAAATCTTTTTAAAAACTATTTTAACGATTACTCTTTCTCCACTTTGTCTTTCTATCATTGACATGATTGTATTTAATGAGTTTTAGCCTGCCTACAGCAATTTGTTGTTATATTGTACTTGAGAATACGTCATTTTACTTAAACAGTAGTAGCTCTATGTAGGCATGATTATTTTTCACATATTCATCTTTTGTGAGTTCACTGATATAATTATGACCTCTTGTTAAATTCATAGCTAGCATAGTTTGAAGCAGAATAAAGGCACCAGTTCACTTCTTGAGGGAAACTTCTGGCATCAGTCCACATATTATGTTTAGTAGGGGGCCTAACGTGGCTTTCTAGTGATCTGATGAAAATCTGTTCTCCATGTACTCTACAGGACATTTTCCAGCCTCCTTCAATTGTAAATCAAAGTTCATGACTTGGAAAACAAAAGATAGACTCTTCTTCAAAGAAGTGATGGTGTGAAGGATACACCCTTGGGGACGACAGTGGAGCAACATTAGGGAACAGACTGGCCGCCTCAATTTTTCTGCTTGGGAAACTCTCACTTGCCCAAACACCCACTATGTTATATTATGTAAGTTAATAACTACTTATTATATTTGAACATCTTTATAGGAGATTTAGTAAGTTATGGTTATTTTTTAGTTTAAAATTTTCTTAACTCAAAATACATTTAAACCCACAGGAAGGTTTCAATAATGGTTCAAGAGGCCCTATATTCCCATTGTCCAGAATCCCTAATCATTATTCTTACCTTGTCTTCCTATTCATTGAAACACTCTCTCTCTCTCTCTCTCTCTCTCTCTCTCTCTCTCTCTCTCTCTGTCTCTCACTTATATATGTGGCATAATTGATGATGGGATAAAACACTCAATGCACAGCATGTATGCTCTGGAAAAAAGAATACTAGTCTACACAAACAATATACTTCTCATCAGTCCAGTAGCATATACCAGTACAACATCACTATCCAAGCCAGACAATGGTAACAGTATTCTGTTTATTAATTGTTCAATTGTGTTTGGTGTGACAGACAAATCTGAAACCATACCTTCTTTTACACACTTTCTAGACACCCTTTTCTTTCCCACTTTTGTGGCTGCTGGACACTGACCTCGATCATTACTTGATACTATTTTTCCTGCTCACTGGGCTTACTTAGATACATGGCAGTGGTGTTTTCACATCCCCATAGCAAGATAAAAAGGGGGAGAAAAAATATCAAAGAGCAGGCGAAAGAGCAAGGAAAGATTGATGAACAAATCTACGTTTGGTGTAATGTTAACAGATTTTGAAAATCAGTGCTAAATAAACATTTGTATAGGACACCTAGTGTGGACATTCACTTTCCACTCAAGCTCTTGTTAGAACTGGCATGGCCTAAGGACAACTTGAGAACAGCAAATGTTCTTTTAAATCATTCAGCTGCAGCATTCAGATGACAGGCAAGCAGTTTCTATATGTTTGACATTTAGCTTTTTATATCTTTTATTAGAAGCCATAGAGCTGAATACTTACAAAATAAGTATTTTAAGTAAACACGATTTGGTCAAAGAAAATCTTTTCTCTGAACTTTTATTTCCAGAAGAAAAGAGGTTTAGGCTTAAAGGAGAGCACAGTACACACTGAGAAACATTTGCCTCACAGTAAACACTCTGTCCATGTAGGAGGTGGAAGAATTCTGCCAAAACTACGTTCCCTTCAGCGAACACTCACAGCAGCTTGTCAGACTTCTCACAAATGCTTGAAGGCAGGCCTGCTCATCAGAATCATGTTTCACAAAATAGTAATTCAATTTGAGCAATTTCAGCATCTATTCATTATATTAAGTAATTGTTAAAAAAATCTCTTGACTACTTCACTATGCATAAAATTGCATTGAGTAGTTTGATCGGCTAACAGTAAAGTAAAAGTTTTCTTTATTCCCGTCAATCACACTATTAGTTTCAGCTGAAAGTACAGTATGAGGACATACAAGACAACAGTTATGATCGCTAATGTGACAGAGAGTATGTCTCCTAAACAATAAATGTGCTTTATCTCAATAAGTATTTGCCAAATCTTATGTCTGAAACAAAGAAAGGGATTTCTTTCCACCTCAGAATTTTCCTTGAGGATGTGCTTAGTTCCCCCCAAAAAGTCAAAACTAATCATTTTAAACCTATTTTGTCATAGAATTCAAGGCTGTGTGTTTACCCATAACATTCCAAAAGTCCATTCTCAAGACCCCTGTTCCTCTTCCACCTGTAGTGGAACTTGACGTGGTTGTCAGCAGTAAGTCTTCCTAGTTTCTTATATCAAGAAGTTCCAAAGAACTGCCGGACTTCCAGAGTATGTGTAGGCAGTGCGGCTGCAGGGATGGGCTGGCTTTTCAAAAACGGGGGCAGTATGTGTGTTCAGCTGGTAGTAAATACTGTATTACTTCATCGTACCCTGACTAGACAGCAATTAGCAGAGAAAGGAACTCAGTGCTAATGGCCTGCTAATGGGAGAGAAGTAACTTCAAAGGAAGGGGCCACAGCTAAGAACTATGAAGCAAAGCTTAAAACAAAAAACAGTCCACAGACAGCCCATTGAAGTAACAAAATCCTCCTCTCAAGAAATAGAAATTTATTAACTGCAGTGAAACCTGATTTAAAAAAAAAAAAGTTGCCATGCATTTTCTGTGACCTGCCTGAATATGGTTTGTTCTAGAATGTCTTCTGATGGATGTGAGAGCTACTTTAAATAATGCTTAGACACACAACTCCTATTCAAGGCTCGTGTGTCTTATATGTAGTGACTTCTTCACTCCTGTTTTATATGATAGTTCTGCATGTCATGAAGAAAATTCTAAAGAAATCGAGGAAGATGGTAAGTAGGGGGCCACTCGGTGGCCCTGATTTCTCTAACAGCAGTCACTGACTGTTAGGTTCTCACACCATCCTCTGGATATGAAGAGGGCAAGTTCATGTCCAATGGTAGCTTTCTTGTTTTTGCACAAAGGAATTAATGGACACCACTCTGGTTTAGAGTGTGACAAAGATGAGTGTGCTTCACTGTCCACATGGCCAACAATATAACTGTGCTTGTCTGCTTCTGCCTCTTTCACCACTCATGTCAAACAACTAAAAGGTGGTGACACAGTTTGTCTCAAAATAGTCTTCATCTCAGTCTTTATAAACAAGCCCATTGCTGAATTTCCCCTCCTATGCTACATGGCAATGGTGTCTACAGATAGAGACGCCCTTTGGACAGGTAATTTTGCTATAATTGCCTTCAGACCCTCATAGTGAGCCCTGCAACCTGCTTTGATGTGAGGGGGAAATGTGAAAATGTGTGTTCCAACTTTAGGAAGGAAAATTTTTCCAAGGTGCATTTTCCATCAGATAACTTCTCATCTGTGATGGTTTGCATTGTAAACGCATTTGTTTGAGAAACAAAGATTTGTTGGATCTAAACTTCACCTGTGTTCATCTCAGGATGCTAATATCTGGGTCTGCCATCTTTCCATTCTTCCCCACAAGAATCAGAGTGTCAACTATCCTTCATCATATTTTTCCTCTTGAAAGACTTCCATGGATAACTGAGTTCACTTTTAATACAATACAATTAAAATTTAACTTATTTAACACAATGAAATTTTTGTTTTCTCTATTTTGGTTATATACTGGCAATGCACTGGGATGCAACTTCCATTTCACACAGGAATTTCTGTGTATCTTCTTATACACACCATTTACTGGAGCCCTTAAAGATTTATGAGAATGGTCATAGGCATTAATCGTGGACTACCTATTAAGAACATCTGATTAAGAGCTCTAAATATATTATTGTGTCTAGTATTAACACGTATTGAAGCTTTTACTTATAGTGTACATTTTGCTGTTTTATCTTTCAAGAGATTTGGGTGTAATTTAAATTTATTGCTGTTATGTACTGACTTCAAATGACATATATGTATTACTTTAGGGGAATATAGGTTTAAAATCCACGGAAGTTTCGCTGCTAAACACAGTATAAGAAAAGGATATTGTACCCTGCTGAAAGTTCTAGGGGAGAGTCTCTTTCTTTGTCTGTCTCAACTCCTTAAGAACAGTCATCATTCTGGTCATGATCTACTGTGTATCACACATATTCTGTTGTTACCTGTTTAATATCTGTGAGAGGGATAGTTGCCTAAGGAAATGGATCTTTGTTTTTTAGCTCATAATTGCACTATGCTAGCATTGACACTCAGAACCCTACATGAGTTCATGAATCAATTAGACAAAATTTCCATTTTCCTTAGTACTGTGTGAGCTAGAGAAAACACTTCCACTAAAAGCACACATGTACAAACCACAGGGATTAATGCTAAAATTTAATCTAGAGAATTGTAGTTATACTTGTAAATATCTAATACCATAGTATCGTCTACAAAGTGTTAACAGATTACGTCATTGTTATTTATTAAAATATTCTTCCTTAGTTCATCGCTTATATTATTCAGTTATCTAGATTATTTATATGTTCATTTATTAACAATTCCTTAAGAGAAATGTATAGAATGTTAGGGAACAAGTTGAAGACATCTTTCATTTGACCAAATTCCTCTGCATCCCTTAGTATGCCTGTGTATTCCTGAGGACAAGTTTCAGAATTCAGATGAGGTAGAAATGTAGAATTGTTGCTTTAGGGAGTACTAGACACTCTTATTCCTGTTATAATAGAAAAGGTTTTATGTTTTTTTATGTCCTTTAAAGTTGTTAGACGCGAAATAAAGCCATGACGTGTCAGATGTTTAATCCAACAATGTATAGCTCTTCAAAAAATAACACCCTGCATATAGACATCCAAAGAGGGATTGTGGAACCTATCAAAATACAGTAAAATAAACCCCTTCTTCAGGTGAATCTCTTCCTGGTAGACTCCTTACTAGATGTAACAGTATGTGATGTGAACAGCATGGTATGTCAGTGTAGAAGGAGTGCCAGTGGCAAAAAGCACCTGGGAGATATTATTACAATCCAAGGCGAGGTATTTTTGAAGACTGGAGTTGACATTTGCGATGCTGAAGTGAGAGAAGTCTCATATGAATACATACAAATTGCCTTGGTATTTTGGAGGGTGAAGGATAAAAAGCCATCCTTAACTTCAACATTGCTACTCTCTGTAATCAACATTTTGTTTGCTTGTAGTTGTCATAAAGTATTGTAAATATTACCTATAGACGACCTTTTGAATAAAGAAATAGTCTGGGCTAATTTTTATGTGATTTTCAGCCATTTATATATTATTACAACTCAGAGCTCATTCTATCCATAGCTATTATTTGAAAACTTGTTGCACATTATTCCTGTTCACTCTATGAAAATGCATTGCTATGATTGGTGCGATAAAAAGCTGGCCTGCCAATAGACAGGAAGAGGTTAGGTGGGACTTCCAGACAGAGAGAGACAGAGAGAGAAGATGGATCTTGGGGTGGAGGAGACACCAGAGGAGAAAAAGAAGAGGCAGGACATGCAAGGAGGAAGGTAAAAGCCATGAGTCAGGTGGCAGGACATAGGTTAATAGAAATGGATTAATGTAAGTTATAAGAGCCAGCCGAAGCTGAGGCCAAGCTTTCATAATTAATAATAATACTTCTCCAGGTCATATTTAGTAAACTGGCAGCCCAAGGAAAACTCCATGTACAAAGATTTTTGATTATTTTTGTTTTGTTTGGGACAGGGTTTCTCTGTGTAGCCCTACTGTCCTGAAACTCTCCGTAGACCAGGCTGGCCTTGAACTCACAGAGAGCAGCCTGCATCTACCTCCTGAATACTGAGAGCTACCACCACCCAGCAATTTGATGATTTCTTAACCCATAAAGAACAATCTTAATATCTTTTAAATGTACCTAATTTTTCACCCCAGATAACATTTCAACTTCCAATGAACAAAGACCATTAAAATTATTGCAAATATGAGCTGGCGAAATAGCTCAGTGGGTAGAGTGTTTGTGTGCCTGCCTGATCACCTTAGTTGAATACAGGATCCTACAAAGGGGTAGAAGTGAGCCAACTCCAGAGAGATGTCTTCTGACCTCCACAACCATATGGCACATACACATTGTGAAACAAGTAACAGTTTTTTTTAGACTTTTGGTTTTGAAAACTTTATCCTACTTTCTTAATTTATTGTTTTAGATAACCAAGCAAAAGATTATTAATAGTAATATACCAACGTATTAATGAATAAGATTAATAGTGAAAAGAATTAGAGAGAGTTCCTTTGAGTACTGACATTAGGTATAAGAAGATATTTACACCACCTGGATCAGCTTAATATGAAGTCAATACTTTAATAGTTTTTAAGTGGGTCAAATGTTAAATTGTGAGACATGGGTAAAAAGAGTACACTGGATTTTTATTTTAAATAGCATAGAATTTCTTCAAAATCTTACATAGATTATATGTAGAACCATTGGTATGTAGTTAAATAGGTTTCATTGCTCTTTGTAATGTGGTAGCCAGAAGTCTATTTAACCTATGTCTCAGTTGAATATATGCCACCACAACTGTACCTCAGTTCTAGAGACTTAGTAGTGATATTTGTCCAATTATAGACATATTAGACATACAGGTATAGAGATCAACAAGAAATGCTTATGAAGCGCTGCCTTAGAAGGGAAAATTTTCTGATGCTCAATAACTAGCTAATCTAAATGTATGAATAACAAATAACAGGATATATGTGCATGCAACAAGGATGGATAAAAAGTAAGAGCTTAGGACAAATACTGACTTATCATGAGGACCTGGTTAGTGCATTCATGTTCAAAGGAAATGATGGGTCTAGAGACACAGGCAGCTAGCAGTTATCCAGAGGGAAAGATCAATCGGGAGACAGTTGATAGTCTCATTTACTCTCCAGGTCAGAGTCTCATCAACCTTCTGAATGAAAATGACAGGAGAGACGATGGAAGGCAGAGTGGTAATGATAAGGAACCTAGAATCATTTTGTGAGAGAGAAAGGGAATTACAAACTTCAAATGCCTCTGTGTTTTGTGTTGTGGCTCTCTGTAGAATACTGCTTCCAATGTTGATAACTGATAAGGCAGGATTTTTTGTTTGGAGGAAAGATTAAGTTGAACTTTTTGACCTGTTGAAGCTGAAATGGAGTATCTTTCTAAGTAAATGTGTGGTATATATGAAGAAACATTGAGTCAACAATGTAGCTAGAATTGTAAATAAAATGATAAATGGTTTTGAGAACATATGGCATTTCTGTTGGGAAAGGCAAACATGGAGAATATGTCAGGAGTCAACACAGTGGTTTAAAGGCTTATATTGTGAGAAACAGATTTTGTGGACAATGTTTTGGGTAATACATAGGAGATGAATAAAAGAACCAGATAGTAACTAGAGAGACTATGTATCTTGGTGTATGCAAACACATACAGCTGCAAAAATGTCAAGGTTACTGTCTCATGTGGCAACATCACCATGCAAATCATAGTTTCTAATGGGGTGCAGTGAAAGCAGAAGAATCATGTATAATATTAAAAAATCCCTTGTGCAAACACTGTTATCCTAGTACGTTCTTGTTCATGTTTTACATAACGTGTCTGATTAAAATATGAGTGTTGTATATGCCCTTTATTAACAGATCCTTGTATAAATCCCATAGGGATTTTCTAAAGACAAACCTCATTTGTTAAATATTATACACTCCTTGTTGAATTTTAATAAATCTCATAAACCCCACCTGATGTATTTCTGAGCCTTTTTCTATTTTTCCTGCTGTCTCTGCACCTCCTGTTTGCACAGGTTGTTCCATGGTCATGTTTTCCTTCAGACACTGGCTCCATCCTACTCCTGCCATTCCTGAAGCGAGGAACCATATGGTTTGCACTAGGGCTTGTTAAGTCTCACACTACTGACATCAAAGCTGGCGACTTCAGCAAGATGTGTTATGTCCAGTGCAGTCTGGGCAGAGAATATTGAACTCCTATGCAGTGGACAGGGAAGCATGCTTCTCCCACAGAGTTTAGGTAACTCAAAAATTCTCTTTGGGAAAACCTGTCCTAGATGAACAACAATTCTATATCTAAATACTGCTTCACCTCCATACAACTATGGGGTGTCGATCAATACAAGCACCAGAAAGAGGTGGACAGGGGAGGCCAATTGAAGTGACCTGTTCCCAGACAGTCACTCATCTCTCCCTGCCTGGCCAGGGTAAGCAGGTAGTTGTCAGTCCGCAGATGGCCAGCCCAGTCAGGAGGACAGCACCTGCTGCTTATTTCCCTTGTTCTCCTCTGCTCTGTGCTGTCCTCCCATCCCCAAATTCATCCCTTTCCCCAACCCTTTCCCTCTCTCTATGATTACCTCTCTTGACTGTTTAATTGGTTGTTATAAGATGATTTTATTACCAACATCCATAAATTGCTATTTAATGAACTTTCATACCATCTGTTCTTACAGGAATTATAAATACAGAGGAAATATTTACCAAAATATTTAGAGAAAAGTAAAATTCCAAATAATTACTGAATTCTCTCCACATCAGCCCTATTCATTTGGATGTTTATACACACAGCCTTGGAATACTCACTTCAGTTCCTTTTATACCTTGATTTGATTAATTAACAAAATTATTAAAAGTGTGTCTAATCATTCTCATGTGAAATGATACATATTTATAAAAAAGAGTAGCTTCTCAGAGGCATCTCAAACAGCACTATAGTCAGGAAACACAGAGATACCCTGAGGTGGCTGAGGCTATAGACAATATAAACTTTCTGTAGCATTCTCTTGTCACATGTTATAAACCAACAGGGAAGGAGAAGTGTATGATTGGCTACACATTTAGTCATAGGATCATTTTTTTAAGTCAGTACAATCTAGGTGTCTATTAATTGTGATCAATACTGTAGAAATTACAAATGCAAGTAAGATGTAGTCTTAGCCTGAGGAAGAATATATAATCTTTCAAGGCATGAGGAATAATTAAGAGTATCCATGGCGTAAACATTAAATTTCAGTGTTAAACCATAAGTGTCACTAAAAGATCTCCACAGTGCCTAAAGGGGACTACTCAATAGCCAACAACAAATACTTGCTGAAGGTATCCAAATTTCAAGAAATCTGAAGAAGACAAAACCTTTACCCAGTGCTTCAGTGCTGTGTAGAGATAACAAAAATAATTCTCCTAGTTTCCAGCCACATTGCAGACCTAACTAATGCCTACTGGCATTCCGTGCTTGAAGGACTAATTAGACATGTTGTGTTCTTCTGCTCCTATTTATTTGAGGGCAGGATTATTTTGGAGCTATAAATTATTTCCCATACATTTTACATCAACATATTTGCATTTCTACTGTTGACAAAGTGAATCTAACTGGATGACATAGGATAAGTGAAGAATGCAAAATAAGTTTCTAGTACCTGGAAATACATATAATCTGGGGGGTTATATCCTTCTGATACACAGTTTTAGAGAAGCCTTGGACAGAATATTTGTACAGCAACAAGGATGATTTCCAGGTATTCCATTTTCCCATCTCCCAATTCCCAACTTATCATCTTGCTTAAGTTAATAAGAACTATTATAGTAGTACTAAAGGTCAAAGTTCACCTGTAGATTTCCACTACCTTATATGAGTCAACAAATGCCCAACATGGACAAACATGACATCATAACAACCTGCCTAGTTATGCCCCCAACTACACCACTCAGCCGTTCACCTGTTCAGGAGCCCTGACAGCCATTGTTTTGCTTTCTTACTAACCTCAGAATTTTGTTATTCCAAGAGTACCACATTTTCATATATCACCACATCCTATAGCTCATAGTCTTTTAAGACTGCCTTATTTTACATATATTTTTTTTAATTTCCACATTGTCTTTTTGTGCTATGATAGATCAGTGTTTAATCATCACTGAACAGAATTCCATTGAGTGGCTGAATCATAACTTGTTTATCCATTCATCAATTAAAAAACTTCTCCAAGTTTGGGGAATTTTGAATAAAGCTAGTAGCAAACCATGTGCTGGTCCATATGTAAGCATGTCTTCAACTCAAGTAAGTAAAATTAAGGACTGTGATTGTTGCATAGTAGATACTAAAGCCAGCATTAACTTTGCAAGGAACTTACAAACCATATTCCATGCTTTGTGTGTTTAGCTGCAGTGGATGGGTTTTTCTAGCTAACCACCCATCCTTCCCAGAATGAATGATTGTTATCACTGCTTTGGATTTGGTCATCCAACCAATGCATGTTGAGATTTTCAGGTGGCTAACTTTCACATAGACTTTCAAGTCATTTAAAAAAAGTACAATTAGAAGCTCTGCTGTTTCAGGGAAACATGGAAAAATGAAGGGATACTACTGAAAGGCAACATACTAAATACAGACAACCTCTGAGTCACTAAACCAAGATTTTTAATGGTGGATTTTTAAAAATTGACCTGTACATACACAGGATATGCATTTTTCACTATCCATTTTCTGCTGGTGTAAATAGTTCATAAGATTTGTTTAACTATTAGTAATTCTGAGTAAAAGACAATAAGTTGTGATATGCAAGACTATATTCTGGAGAATCTCGTGACTGTGGATTCAGTTTCTGAGATGCACAGTACTCCTGGTGAGTCAGGCAGACATGGAATTTTAGTACATTAGATCTCCTTTCTTTCTGGGTCACTTACCATTTATGATATTTGGCGTTCATTTGATCTTTTAGGCTTTAAAATGTGTTTGGAAAATGGAATTACATTATTTTTTCTGATATATCATAATGCCATAATTAGGGTTTCTATTGCCGTGAAAAGACACCAGGACCATGGAAATTATTATAAAGGAAAACATGTAATTGGGGCTGGCTTACACTGGTTTAGTTCAGCATCCTTATCATAGGAAACATGGAGGCATTCAGATAGACATGGTGCTGGACAGGTAGCTTAGAGTTCTATATCTGAATCAGAGAATCACAGGAAGTGAACTTTGACACTGGGCATAGCTTGAGTATAGCAGATCAAAGGCCACTCCCCAGTGACACATATTCTTTAACAAGCCACACTTTAACTCCAGCAACATTACACCCCCTAATAGTGCTACTCCCTAAGGGCCTATTTTCATTCAAACCACTACAATTAGTGTTGATAATAAATAGCAATTAATAAGTATGTTGTACATTTTAAATTATGCAAAATCTGAAATGTATAAAACATTATAAAAGTATATTGTCTCGCTGGTGACAGTTCTTACTTCACAGGGTTTATAATTTGTCAGGGAAATGTGACCACAGTACAATTTAATAAATGTCAAGATAAAACATTAAAATTTCTAGGCCACTAAGGAATAAAAAGACCACAAAATCTAAGCTTTTTCATGGCAGGAACTAGGACAGTTATTACCACAGTTCTAAAACATGAATTTTATTAGTTTCAATTCATACAGTTTAAATAACTGAATAATGAAGCAATGTGCTCTTAACCAGACAGATAATGAGTGCATTCACACTTTCCACAGGACACTGGAGAAAGCTACATTACATAGCCTTAACTACACAGACTATTTTCAGAATTCTAATTTCAAGAAACCAGACCATCTGCATACATTATCATACAGCATAGGGATGGTGCCAAAATCTTGGGTCTCTTTGCCAGACGCTCTAGCAGGCAGGATTTATACTATCTTGAGTCATGGTTTTGACCATGGCTATGCAGCAATAATGCTGTTTTAAATTTTCTTTCCATTAAATAAACAACAACAAATTCTTAACAACCTCAATTCTGTTTAGCACTTTCAGTAAAAGTTAGCCTGGACAGAACATCAAGATTAATTTGTGAGGGATTTAGTATCCTAGTCTTTCATCTTCATGGCTGCTGAGAAGTTAAGAGGTTTTGAATGGTTCCAGTGTGATCAGGAGGAAAAGGGCACTGAACCGAGTGTCTAGAGCAAAGACAAACTGAAGAAACTGCTTCTTTAGATTTATTTTTGAGTTTAATATGGAAGGGGAACAGAAAAGAGAAACAAGAGCTGCTCTAGACAGATACTATGTTCATTATTCTGAATCTAACACACCTTAACCATTCTTGAATCTTAGCTCTTAAGAAAGCATAATGCTGTCTGTGGACCCATCACACAGTCAAATATTCACATGAAGAGACATAGTGACAGGCTAGAGCAGTGTATAATTTTGTGTACTTGTACAAGATATATATATATTTACCTATACGGTTGCTTTGGAGACATTTTTGTTTTTGAAATTCCTCTCAGTTGCTATGTAGGAATCACCTTCATCTGTCATCCAAAGCCCTATACTTGAGTGGAAACCTGAGTATTAATATGTTTCCAGCTTAGATTGCATAAAGGCTCTGAAGTGGGCAGATTAAGTTCAGTACTGTTAATACCTGTGCATCAATAGGTCCTGACAAAAGGATTACTCTCTACTAGTTTGTGAGAAATATAACTGGATGAAATGACACAATGATAATTCAGCTAGGACACTGAGCCAGGTACAGTGAAATTCACAAAAGCTCCAGATAAGGCAGACAGGGAAAACTCCATTGTAGTAGCTCTGACTTCACTGAAAATATTCTAAAACTCATTTCAATTGTATCAAATATATAGTATTAAGAAATTGTAAGTCTTTTCTCAATTAACCAAAAGGGAGCACATAAAAGAAATTAAGAAAAGCAAATTCCAAATTGAGAGAAAACATATAAGAACTAACATAAAAAGCACATGAAAATGGAATTCTTTAAGAAAACTATAGATATATAATCAGTAGAAAATGATGATAGCTCCTGTTAATCACCAGACCCCCAAAAAAATTATTATCACATTTTACTGAATTTTAAAACTACTTTGAAACATAAAATTGTTTTGTGGGGGGGTTGTCTTTTTTTTTTTTTTGGTTTTGGTTCTGTTCTTTGTTAACAAAAGATCTACCCATGTGAGGCCTGACTTGGGTTTAGCTGAAATCCTAAGTAAAGAATAAGTGGAAACTGAGGAAAGAAATAAATCCATAATAAATTCTGTAAGTAAATAAGTCCAGCAAAAGTTTAGCTGATGATTCACATAACAAATGCTTCAACATGTTCCATGTTTCACAAAATGTTAATTCCAAGAAAATATTATAATATAGTAGGAGAAGGTGTAGCTGATGTGTGCTTGCAGTCACCTCTCTAGTAATGAGGCAAAAGGTTGAGAGATACAAGGTCAGCTTTGGGTTTCTCTAATTTTGTCATCTAGATGAGGGTCAAGCAAGCAAAGAAGTAAGACTGGTATCTCTCAAGAATCTTATTCACAATTCTCATTGACATTCAGGTCTCATAGATGTGTTTTGTATCTAAGAACAAGTGCATGCAAAATGGACCTTGGATGTGCAGATGACAACCCTTCCACATGATTGTGCTGGAGGGCATCAACTGATTCCCTCCCACAGAAGAGGAATTGCTAACTCTGGTCTTTTGAATAAGAATGGTCCCCATGGGCTCATATATTTGAATGCTTAGTTATCAGAGAGTCACTATTTAGAAAAGTGGTTCTCAGTCTTTTTAATGCTGTGACTCTTTAATACAATTCCTCACATTGTTGTGATCCCCAACTATGAAATTATTTTTCCTGCTGCTTTACAACTGTAATTTAGTATTGTTATGAATCATAAACAAATGTCTGTGTTTTCCAATGGTCTTACATGATCCCATGTTGAGAACCACTGACTTAGAAGAATTAGAACTTGTGGTCTTGTTAGAGGAAATATGTCACTTGGAGAGGGCTTTGAGGTTTTAAAGTCTCAAGCCAGGCCCAGTGGCTCTCTCTCTCTTCTGCTGCCTGCAGATTCAGATATAGAATTCTCAACTACTACTACAGCACCATGTCTACCTGCATACCACCATCTTTCCCACAATGGTGATAACAATGAACTAACCTTATGAAACTTTAAGCCAGTTCCAGTTCCTTAATAAGAGTTGTCATGGACATGGTGTCTCTTCACAGATATAGAATACTGACTAAGACACTAACCAACAGTGATTTCTACCAGAACATACAACAGAGTAGGAAGCATGTCTCTGGAGTTTTGAATATGCTTTTTTTGTAAAAATACTAGTCAAATTTGAAGAAATGCAGCAAAATAAGAAATCTCTCGATTGACTCGTATAAGCTATGGATAAAGCAAGTTAAAGTTTTCCTTTATAATCTTGACTAATTTCAGAGCTGAATTAGGAAAGCTAATGTAGTTTGACATTTTTCTTTTCTTATAGGGAAACCATTAATGTTGAAGAGTTCTGAAGAATTTAAGGAAACCAGGGTTTCAGCTATACCTCCTGGGCGCTATTCAACTGCATAGTCCATACAGTGACAAAGTCATAGAGTCCTAACCTGCAACATAGCCTCATTCACCTCCTCACCACACCTTCTCATTTGTGTGCGTGTATGTCTATGAGTGTACACATGCATGCACACACATGCACACACATATGCACACACATACACACACACGTGTGCATGTACTCACACACTTTTTCTCTCCCTCTCCTCTCCTTGTCACTAAGAAAGCACTGCAGTTCTCTGCCAAGTAATTTACATTTTCTAACTGGCAACCTGGGATAAAAGGCAGAAGGAACATGAATTCTTTTTTTTTAAAAATCAGGCTTACCTAAGTGTTTCATTTTATTATTTATATTCCAATCACTACAAGAAAGCAGTGAGTATGTTTGATTTTGAGCAGAAGTTGTTTTGAAAGGCATCATTTCCAAAGGAAAACATATAGTTAAATCTTACTTTCAAATACAAATATGCATTGCTGTGGGACAATGGTCTGTATCCTGTCAATCTTATTATAAATAAATGCTAATTGGCCAGTAGCCAGGCAAGAAGTATAGGCAGGGTGACCAGGCAGGAAATAGATATGGGGCAATGAGAACAGGAGAATTCTGGGAAGAGGAAGCAGTCCACAGTCATGACCCAGCCTCAGAAAAGGCAAGATGTGACTGCCTCACCAAAAAAGGTACCGAGCCACGTGGCTAACATAGACAAGAATAATGGGCTAATGTAAGTTATAAGAGTTAATAAGAAGCCAGAGCTAATGGGCCAATCAGCTTATATTTAATGTAGAACTCTCTATGATTTCTTTAGGACTTAACAACTTAAACCAGACAGGACAGAAACCTCAGACAATAAAGCCTTTCCATTACCCCTATCCCGACCATTAGACCCTGCAAGCTACAAGTCCCAACCCACCCTCACCCAAACCCTCCTATCCCCCTGCAACCTCAGTGGAAATCTGAAACACAGCCTTCTACTACACAGGACCAAGAGAGAATCAAGTGCCTGCTACTACAAATAGAGGCCCAAGAAAGAAAACCAAGAGCCAACTACTACACAGAGTGGAACAAGAAATTCCAAATAACTCAATTAAAAATGGGGTACAGATTTAAACAGAGACTTCTCCACAGAAGAATCTCAAATGGCCAAAAGACACTTAAGTAAATGTTAATCCTTAGCCATCAGGGAGATACCATCTTACACCAGTCAGAATGACTAATATCACAAACACCAATGATAGCTTATGCTGGAGAGGATGTGCAGTGAGGGGAACACTCCTCCATTGCTAGTGCGAATGCAAACTTGTACAACCACTTTGGAAGCCAGTATGGCAGTTCCTCAGAAAACTGAGAATCAACCTTCCTCAGAACCCATCAACATCACTCTTGGGGATATACCCAAAAGATGCTCAATCATACTACAAGAACATTTGTTGAACTATGTTCACAGCAGCATTATTTGTAAGAGCCAGAACACAGAAACAACCTAGATGCCTCTCAACTGAAGAATGGATAAAGAAAATGTGGCACATTTACACATTAGAATACTACTCAGTGCTAAAAAAACAATGACATCTTGAGATGTGCATGCAAATTGATGGAATTAGAAAACACCATCCTGAGTGAGGTAACCCAGACCCAGAAAGATGAATATGGTATGCACTCACTCATAAGTGAATAATAGCTGCAAAGCAAAGGATATTCAGCGTATAGTTCATGATCCTAGAGAAGCTAAGTAACAAGGTAAACCCTAAGAAAAAAACATACATAGATCCACCTGGAAAGGGGAAGTTGACAAGATTGCCTGACAATCTTGGGGTGGGGGGAGTAGGAAGGGTGGAAAGAAGACAAGGGGAGAAGGTGAAAGGGGAGGAAAACTTGAGTTAGTGGGATAGTGGAGACTGGAGGAAGGACAGAGGTGAGAGTCTGAGGTGTGGATGGGGATGCGGTGGAGGGATAGGGAGAAGGAATGGGAGGAAGGGAGGTAGTGGGAACTGGGACTGGTATGTAAAATAAAAAAAATATAGGTTGTTTTCTTTTTCTTTCTTTTTTTTTTTTTTTTTGGTTTTTTCGAGACAGGGTTTCTCTGTGGTTTTGGAGCCTGTCCTGGAAATAGCTCTTGTAGACCAGGCTGGTCTCAAACTCACAGAGATCCGCCTGCCTCTACCTCCCGAGTGCTGGGATTAAAGGCGTGCGCCACCACTGCCCGGCAGGTTGTTTTCTTTTTCAAAAAATTATTAAAAAATTTCAAGCTACACATGAGATCCCTGTTCATCCATTAGATAAATCCATACACCATGAGTTGTATTAACTGCTAGGAATAAAATGATGATTAATAAATAAACAAATCTCAAAATATGCTTTTGTGACTTTCTATACCTTATCAAACAGGATAACAAACACATTGAAAATGATATGTAAGACAGGAATTTTGTCATGCTGTAAATGATGTTAATATAGAGAGGAAGGTAACATTCTAAGAACACTTGAAA
Organism: Alexandromys fortis; assembly: GCF_014885135.2. NCBI lineage: Eukaryota > Metazoa > Chordata > Mammalia > Rodentia > Cricetidae > Alexandromys > Alexandromys fortis. The sequence continues at coordinate 364,260 of NW_026068015.1, forward strand.
ATAAAGATAATTGTTACTATGGCCTGAATGTCCCCAAAACCCATGACCTCAAATTTAATCAAAAGTTTTTGAGGTAAGGCTCTTTGGAGGTAATTAAGTCATGAAGGATCTGTTATTCTGTAAATAGTATGAGGGGACAAATTTACCCCTTCAGTTCTTTTCACCTTGTTAGGTGAAAAGGTACAGCAACAAGATGTCATCTTGGAGCAAAAATGAAATCCTCTACCATCTTAATCTTGGAGTCTGTAGCCTTTACAATGTGATAAGAAAATGTCTCTTGTTTATTAATTACCATATCTCATTTATTTTGCTGCCATAGAACATATTGACTATTAGGGACAACTCTCTCAGAGTCCAAAAGTTTTGTGATGAGAATTGGCAAAGCCAGTTAATTGTTAGGACTCCAATGATCAGAAATACTTGTCAAATGTACATAAGCCAATAAACTAACCACTCAGGAAATATGATCTATCGCTCATAGAAATGTTTTATTCAAATGTGTTCTGTTATCGGGATATAGCCTGGAATCATCATAAGGTAACAAGAAAGAGAATTGTCAAAGTGGTATTTCATATTGCTTTGAAAATCAAGATCAAGAGTGATATATAAATGAACTACTCCAGCAGGAATTGTTAATGATCTGGAGCTACATAACTACACACACACACACACACACACACACACACACACACACACACAAATCTGGTTTTATACTAGGAGGAGACAAGGTCATTAAGGGAGATACTCTCAAGCAAGGTTCACACCTAATAAGTGACTATCAGGGTTCACAGCTAGATGTCAATGCATTAGATCCCCCAAAGCAATTTTATACATAACTACAGTATAATGCTTGGTACAGTACTGAACACACAGTACTAATTAACTAGGTAAACTCATGTACGTGTGGATAAGTAAATGAATAGATAGCAAAGGTCATAGTCATATAATTAATTTCAAGTCCTACAAAGCTCAAATGACTTTACGACACAATTTAAAATGAAATATGGGCACCAACAAGGAAAATTTATATCTTTAATTTCTAATTGTAATTAAAGGAGGATGGGGATAGTATTTAGAAACACACACATCACATATGTGCACCTCTCTCTCTCTCTTTTTTTCTCTCTCACACACACATGCATACATACATACATACACACACACGCACACCACATGTGTATTTTAAAGAACAGAAGAGTTTACCACCTTTATTATTGTTTTATAATCTGTTTGTTTCACTTAATGCACCAAGAGCAACCTAATATGACACCCATTATTCATCTGCGCCTTTCTGTTCAGGTCATTGCTACATGGGAAAAGCCATCATGTATTTAGCCTAGTGGCTATGTCAAGCCTTTAGCACTTAAGAAATGTATCATAACCAATGCTTTGATAAATAAACTTATATTTAAATTGATGGCTGCTGAATTCCAGGACACAAAATACAGTGAGCAGAAAAACATACTTGCAGTTTTTTTTTTTCTATCAGTCTCCCATGTGTCCTTAGAGATGCTACTTTCGGTGTGTTCTTAACCTGTGACATAGAGATGCTCAACACGTGGGGCATCAGCAGAAAGCACCATGCCCTTCCCACGCCAACTTCAGTTCCTGAGATTCAACACTGGAATGACAAATTTCCAGGTTCTTTGGGTTCAAATCAGGTCTTTGAAAAAAGTGTAGGCTGGCACATCACAAGGAGAGAAGCGATCAGGGGAATCTTCTCTTTCCAAAGCCTCTAGGTTAGGAATGTACCAAGGCACATTTCAGTCACATGGACCATAGTCACAGAGTTGTGAGGGAATCTGGGATGATTACCAAATGCCAACAAGAGCAAGGGCATTTCATGTCCCTCTTCTTCCTCTTCTCTCTGCAGAGACATCTTTCTATTTAAAAAAAAAAAAAACTTAGGGAAGAAGCAACTTTAAGGATCTGTGTGGAGTTCTCTGGGATGGCTTCCATTTCAGGAATTTCCAGTGTCATGAATTAGCATGAGGAGACACTTTACATGTGGTCTCCTCTAATGTCTGGGGGGAAAAGGGCTGAGACAATGAAGATGCCAACTTCATAGCTGGTCTCCTTGAACTTCTCCCCATCTAAGGCATCAGGATCTTTTCTAGGATTTGGTGAAAAACCTCACAAGAACAAAGGAGTCATTTGTTTGTTCCTCCCTTAGAAATGTTTTTTTTTTTTTTTAAGTGCCTACAAAGGAACAGTTGTGGTACAGAATGCTGAGAGGTCAGTCACTTGCTCTGAATGTCCTTTTACTTGGGATCTAAAACTTGCCTTTTCTAAGAAAAGGAAGAACAGAGTCCAGAGTCAGGCAGGTCATTAACCCAGGTCATCTCATATCTGTGTTCCATTGAATACTTAGAATTTTTCTCTATGCACTCAGCACCAAAAGAAACTAAGAAGGATAATTATACCTCTACCATGTAATGGTAAGCACTTTGGTTTTCTTCAATCTAAAAGAGAAACTTTTAAACTTTGCTTATGCCAATATTTCTCAAAATAATTTGAGCAGAACCCATTCCAGTTAAAGCAAGGAGATAACAATTAATAAAACCTAGTACATTTTAGAAAAATTTGAAAAATCTAAGGGACAATAACAGTGGTGTGATGTGATTATTAGACTCTTGATAGACTCTCAGATCAGCTAGGAGATGAGCCTCCAGGAATGCCTGGGAGAGCTATCCTGATTAGGTATCCAATGTGGGAAAGCAGTCAACTATGGGTGGCATCATGCCCTGGGCTAGGATCTTGAATTGTGTAAAAAAGAGAGAGTAAGTGAAAAGCTAGCATTTGTCCCTCTCTACTCCTGACTGGGTTTTTCTCTTGTTGTTGTTTGGTTTGGGTTGAGTTTTTGTTTGTTTTCACATGACTTGACACTTTCCATTTCTGCTGCCTTAATTTCCCTGTCATGATGAACTCCACCCTTGAACAGTCAAATAAAGCCTTTTTCCTTTAAGTTATTTAAGTCAGAGAATTTTTATCAAAGCAACATGAAAGAAACTAAGACAAGGAATGTGACTCATTTTATTAGGCCAATAAAGTGGAATTCTTGGTGAAGTCTATTTTTTTTAGTGTTAAAACGCTTAATAAAGCCAAACTATGCTACTTTGGGAAAAGGTCTCTAAAATCATGTATCTAAACCAATAACAAGAAACATCAAGAAAAAAAAAAGCCACAATTATTCTACTACCCAGTTGTCTGCTTGTCTTTTGTCTGCTGCTGCATTTTTTTCTCACTCCAACTCTACACAGTTGGTCGGCCAATTACAGAGGCAGAATGATGCTTTAGAAAGGTTAAATGAGTTGCCAAGGGTCTGGCAATGCATAATTGAAAAAAAAAAAACTGGCCTAAAATGCAGTCATTGAATCAGGATAGAAAACATTTTGAGCTCATTTCACTCAACAGTTCTATTCAATGGATAAAAACATCCATGCTCAAAGCCCAGGATGGTGAAAGAGATGAGAATAATGCCACACTCCATGACCTACCGAGCTGTCCTCTATACACAGCCACATTTTCTATACTCCCAAGCAAACTAAATAATGCACATAAACCAGGCACTGGGTTTAAAGATCAGGGCCAAAGTCCATCATAGTGGGTCAAATATTAAAAGCAAAGTAAAACATGTAGGAACTACCATTGCTTCAAAGTTAGAGTGGCTATCTTCCATGCAAGAATTCTTGTTTCTATAAATAATTCTGCTAGTATTAGCAGAGATTTTTAAAAACGTATTTGCTTTACATATGTGGCAAAATTAAAGATGAAACATTCTAGTAATTTTGCATTGTATATGAAAATATATTGATCCCAAGCTTAGTGATGTAATAGCAAGCACCTTTCTTCTCCCAGAAACTTAACAAATAACACATGGTCCACTGAGCAAAAATTGGAGTGTCAAAGCTAAGCTGAGTATGCATTCCCTAGAGCTGTATGACAAGAAATAATGTAACATATTAAAATGGAAATTTCTCATTTTTGTGGCTATGCAACAATAAAACAAACAGGTGTGCATGTGTATGTGTGTATGAGAGTTGCTGTTAGTTTACTACTGTAAATTTTCAAACTTAGCCCCTCACAAGCATAGTAAAAATCTGACATTTGTTTTATTCCTTGTATACACTGACCTGAAACTATATTCATTCGTGTGAACTGAGTTCCAAATAAATTAGACATACTGTTTTAATTAGAAAACACCAGTGAAAGGAAAAAGGAAGCTGAAATATACATGACTGGTTCTTATTTTTCATTTATTTCATTTTCATTGGTTCCTGACTCTATTGCTTGATTTAAATGTGCAATGTAACTTTAATGGGAATTAAAGACTACTATGAATATGTGGCAAATATCTGTTTAATGATTCCATTACACTGGGGGTATCTTTAAATTAAAAGTAAAACGTTGATAGAAAATGTAATAAAATTTCTTGTGAGTTAATTACCTCATACTAGACATGACAATTCATTTACTCCTAATAGAATGATTAGATTTATGATATGTATCATCCAATTTCAGTTTTCATAAATATATATTCCCATGCAAAACCAAATTGATCTCATTTACTTTACTTCTGCTCTTGAAAATATCAAGCAGTTGTATTGCATCCTACAAGTGACAATACAATCTATGTTTACATAGGATTGGAGTCAAAGTCTTCATTTTTGAATTTGGAATAAGACTAACTAATGACAGTCATAATACACAAACACATTTTATCATTTTCTGCTTCAATTGTAGATGCTATCTATGTCTGTCATTTTCTTACAGAGTGAAAATGCGGGTTAGATGGGAAAGAGATTAAAATGAAAACAAACCATGGAGAGCTCATGAATGTAAAGACAATAGCAAATATTGAGTATGTCCAGGTAATTGAAGACAATAGCTAATATTGAGTGTGTACAAGCCATTTTCCAAGAGAGTAACTTTTAGCTTCTATTACTAAAAAATAAATAAAAGTAACATTATAAGACAGCAGACATGTTAACTTGCTTGATTTTAAGTATGTGTGTGTGAAGATGAGTGTACCATGTTTTATCAATTAATATACAAAAGAAATTTTATAAAATCATATAAATATGAAATCACTTTACATATAATGGTAGAAGCTCAATGAAACCCTATCAAAAATATTACACAATAGTTGTATGTAAAGGGACATTGCAAATAAATGTTCACATGTGTCAACTAAGACCAGTTCATGAAACTGCAGTAATTGCTATTATGAAGCATTTGTTAGGATACCAACCTCTGCCAACATTTAGAAAGAAATGGACGAGTTACATAGCATAGTTTGTACCGTTCACTGGAATAATTAAGGTCATGCTACCATGCTGACCTTGGAACGCACTTCTCCTACACACAGCAATATCTATGATCTAGCATTTGAACATTTTTTATTCATGTCTATGCTGCTGAAGGGTTCATTCTGGCAGACTGTAATCCACTGAAACCTGGAACTTGAGTGGAAGTGTGTGCCCTTGTGCCTAAACAGCTGAAATATTATGGTTATTATTTGTCTAAGATTATTTCATATACACAGCTTAACACTTGTTCAAGAGTTAGTATTTATTTGGAGTAATACAAATTCTCTTTTATTTCTAATAAAAGCCATGTAATGTTTCCTATAATATATATATAAACTTAGGGCAAGTACATACTATGGCCATATTTTGATACTAGGGATAATCTTATCTGTTGCCCTACGTACTCCAAGGCAGGGGTCTGGCACTCATGATTCATGTGTCCCCTGATGAGCCATCTGCATACCCAACACATAGGAGCAAATTACACAGTGCTATTGAATTACAGCAATAAGCAAAGTCTATTTTCCCGTAACAGTTTCTAGGTCATAACAGAAAGCTTTTGCATTTAGAACCTTGCTTGTGTAAGGTCACTAGGATTCACAATTCATCTTCATCCATATATGTCCAGTGAAACAGTGACAGGCACATCACAACTACCTGAGAGGTGTGTTTCTAAGTGGGGACAATGTATACACAATTAGCAGATTATCCTTTCAGTAAAAATATTGTATACAAATCACATTGCAAAAATATTACTGATAATATCTCTTTTGAAACAAATCAAGTGAATCAATTGTGTTTTTTCTATTTGGCCTATTATTAGGCTTTAGGATTTCAGTGCAGATTGTGGACTCCACTGCAACTCCAAACAGAGAGCAGGTCACTCACTGTGTCACAAAGCTTTCACTTAGGTTTGAATATTTTTAACAATTGTGTTGACTATCTTCAACTGGACTGACAGAACTCAGAGTCCTAATGGTTTCAGATGATGTATTACATTAACCATTATTAAGCACTGAAGGAGAAAAATTTACTGTGTAAGGAAGTATTTCATTAATCCTGACATTTGATGTCACCGGTAATCTGTGTATTTCTTCAGAGAGACCTGAAAGGTTGCCTATAGCCAGTGGCTGCTTTGTGAGATGGGGATAACATGACTCACCTAGACTGAGCACATGTCTTCCGATCAAGCTCTGTTTCAGTGTTTAAAACTTAATCTGTCTGATGCTGCATATGCCAATCATGCTAACAGGAGGCAGGAAGAAGGATACAATAAATGTTACAGACCATGCCACTCCTGACTCTGTTCATTCTGCCTTGGTCTTCTTCACCCAGCACACACTTAATTAGCCACCCTCTTATGAATTAAGAAACGATTATAGACTACACATATCCTGCATTGAAATCCAGGTTTTCAAATTTTATTTATACTCTATTGGTGAAAATTTTCAAAATTAGCAATGCTTCAGAACTTCCTTTTGATTCTGGAGAAGTATAATTAACACTCCTGAGCCTTGGTGCTTCAAGCTTACTTGTATAAAAACAGTGAGTTACTGTGTGGATTAGGTCAATGCATAACAGGGACAGGCTAAGAAGCAGAGCAACATCAGGTATGCAGGGCAGCAGCTCCACAACTGATGCAGTACTTTCACACATTTTAAAATGTTTTTCAAAGTCTGGTTACAACTTTTCAGAACGCTCTAAATTGAATAAAAGAAATATGTATTTATTTAGCAATAGTCACAGTGAACAGCATCCCCATTCAGAACACCATTGAGCAGCTGTAGAAGACAGACCGGCCAGATGTCCCAACCAAATGCTCCAGTAACTAGCACTGAGCTGTAAGCACTGTACCGTTACTCAACAGTATGAACTCCTGTAACTTCCTTTGTCCACTATTCTCCATCAAAGCGGATCTTTCTCTCGGGCAAAATGGAGAATAGACTGAACGTCTGTACATAAAACCATGCCTAGCTTGCATTTCTGCTAGTGTGTATTGGCCAATTTCTATTGTAACAATCAACTGAACAAGTTTGGAGCAACTGAAAAGCTTTGCTATACAGTTAAATGTAGATCAGGTCTATTGATTATTTAGTCACTTATAAAATTTTCCACATTTGGTGTTGCCAGTGATTATCCCTGTTTGTGCATATACAGCGCAGCATATGTGTGTATGTGTGTGTGTGCATGTGTGTTTTATATGATATATATGCAAAATCTGTAAATACTACGCCAAACAGCTAATAAACAAATACAGTAAAGTTTTCAGATATAAACTCAATATGCAAAATTAAGAAGCAATTTTTTACAGGTATCGAAGAAAGAAAATAATTCCATTTAAATAGTATTAATAGCATTAATAGCATTGAAAGCATCAAAAAAGTCCTTAAAATAAATTTAATGCAGGTTTTACAGTCTCTGAGAACTAAAACGTATAAAACATTGATGAAAGAAATTGGGAAGACATAGGTACATGGGAAGATAACCTATGTTCATAGATCTGTAGAATCAACAATATCAGAAGTTCACTTTGGCCGAAATAGATTAGATCTGAGATGTGTCTCTGGTCCCAACTAAAATACCACATCTTCCAGACACAGACAAAAGCCCTAAACCCAGAAGAGTCAAATCAGAGGACATTAAATGCTCAAAGTCACCTTGAACAATAAGTAATCATACCAATACTTCAGATTCATAACTGGAGGCGTAAGAATGCCAGATTTCACAAACTGTCACAAAGCAGGAGTAACAAAACAATAGTACACTGGCATAAAAACAGTCACATAATGCATGCAATGGGTCAGAGAACCTACAAACCCACAGACTGGACATCAGTCAACCTTGGCCAAATGCATCAAAAGCCCACAGTAGTGAAAACTGCACTGGAAAACTTTCAGCAAGCATCACTGTTGATGTGGACAGTCACATGCAGAATGGAAAATCCAACACATTCAAACCTTGAAAGTAATATATGAAAACATAAAGGAACATTTATTGACATTGGTCTGAGCAGTAATTTTTTTTGGATCAGATTAAACACTACAGACTACAAAAACACACAAATCAAATGGCATAAGACTCTCAGCTTCTCCACTGCAAATCAGATGACACTCAGAATACAGAAGTAGCCTAATGAATAGAAGAACCAGTCTGTGAACCATGTATCTGTTAGGTGTTAATTTTTTTTTAATGAACCTGAACTACTCAATAGAAAGGAAGTAGATAACTTGGGTTAAAAATGGACAAAAGAGTGTAAGAGCCAGAGGGGATGGAGAACACCATAAAAACGAGGCCTTCTAAACACAACAGAACCTACCCACATATGCCTGTGGCACCATGCATGCATAGGATTGGCACAAGTCTTCACCAGATGGAATCCTAGAGTAGAAAGGAGAAGTGAACACATTCCCCCACCCCAACCCAGAAGCTCTCTCCAGTTTATAACCACTTGCAAATGAAAACTTAGCTTTCTCCAAGGGAGTCTCACTGGAGAAACTCACTGTGAAGGGTAGGCCCCACGCCCAGCAGCAGATGGTCAACACAAAACAAACACAGTGGCATCTTTAGAGGATCTTTGCCACATAATATTGTGTCAGGGCATTTCCTTAATGCTACAGGTCTTTGAATATATGTTATGACTTCTGGTTTTCTGAGGGTTTGGCAGGGAGTGGGGAATTCTTGTGTATGCAAATGTGTGTGCTTCTGTATCCGTATCTATTTCTCAGGCTTTTTCTTTGACTCTTTTCCTGCTATTTGTTTTAGTTTTATTATAATATGATTTCTTAGATACCTGTTTGTTTTCTAAGGATAGACAGAAATGGTGCAGATGAGAATGGGAAGGGAGGAGGAGAGGAACTGGGTTGGGGAAGTTATATTCAGAATATTTTGTATGAAAAATATCTATTTCTAACAAAAGAAAAAATAATAAAAGGAGCCGGACAGTTGGCTCACTGGGTTAAGTGACTGATGCACTAACACGGGGTCCTGAATTTAGATACCCAACACCCACATGGAGAACAAAACAGCTTGACAGAGCACACATGCAAACCCAACACTAGGAAATAGAGGCAGGTAAATCCTGGGAGAACTGACTGAGAAAGAGATCCCAATAGCAGCCTATGGCCTCCATATATGCCTGTAAAGATGTATTTGCATACCAAACACACACACAAAAACCACAAATACACTACATACACCATATACACATGCATACCACATATACACTCACACGCATATACACATTGTCACATGGAAACCACACATACCACAGTTGCACACTCCTAAATGAATTAACAAATGACATTTATTAAAGAAGACACCCAAAATGGCCAAAGGTTACACAAAAAACATTCATCACTAACCATTAAGAAATGAAATTCCAAACCACAATGATATTGCCTTATACCCATTAGACTGGTCAGCTAAAAAAACACCACATGACAAACATCTTGAAGGTGTGAAAGACAGAGAAGCTTGAGCTCCTGATGCTAGGAATGTAACTGATTGAGCCATTATCTCAAAACAGTATGCAAGTTCCTCAAATACTGAATCACAACTACCATGTACTCTGGCAATCATTCTCATAGGTATAAAGAAATCACTCAAAATAATCAAGATATGTAAGCAAGCAAAAGAGTAATTAGCAACTGAATGAGTACAAACATTGGTGTGTGCACATGTATGCAAATGAAATGCTCTTCAGCCTTCAAAGGGCTTTTAAAGAGAAGGAAATCCTTGCATTTTCCCTAGCATGGCTAAACCCTGAGGTCATCCTACAATGGAAAGTAAGCCAGATGTAGAAAGGCACGTATTTTGTGATCTCTCTTCTATGTGGAAGCTATTCTAAAAACATCAAGGCCATAGAAACAGGTTAGAATGGTGGTTACCAGGGGCTAGGAGATGGGACCATACAGCCAGATGGTGGTCATAAGATATAAAGCTTTATCTGGGGCAGAGGAGGGAGGGAATGTCCTAGGAACCTAATGTGCAACACAGTTGTTATAGTTGTTAGTGTTGCATTGTATTCATAAACTGTCACCACAATAAGAGAAAAAGTCATGGAAGATGTTGACTATGTTAATTATCTTTGTTGCTGTGATCATTTTAGGTTGTACGTACACTTACTAAAACATTGTGCTGTATTCCATAAAGAAGATTTTCTTTAGTTAGCTGTACCTAATTAAAGATGGGGGCGCATCTCACCTTAGTTACCAGAAACCATATCTTTCTTTCCACTGATATTAAAAATAGGTAGAATACAAGAGAGCAGGAGTATCCCAAAGAAGAATTTAGGAAATAACAGGGTAAAGAAAAATATAACAAGAAGAAAGGGAGGGAGGTGTGTCTGTTGTCTCATTACCAAGGAAGCAATGAGACAAATACACTCAGAAAGCATGCTGGGCAAACCAAAGGTCTGTCACCTCTATTTCCCCAGTGTTCCTAGTCCAGGGATCCTGGCCACCACAAGAATGGCAATGTGGTTAATTCACTTCTATGAGCCCCATTGGTCAATTTCCTGCTCTTCCAAGTTTCTCGAACACAGTAAATAATCATTAATTTTTAAAAAAGAGAGCAAATGAGATCACTGAAAGTTATTTAAAAAAATAAATAAATAAGTACTTGTTGCTCTTTACCAAGATCATCCTAATTAGAATCTGAAAGACGAAATAAAATATTTTAAATTTCATTAGAAATAAATCTAATGATTTTATTTAAACTGTGGATATGTTTAGCATCAAAAACATGGCCATAATTTTGTAATTTACTTGAATAATCCTTGAGTTATTAAAGATATTCAGAACTTCATTGCAAAATTGGCTTTATCAGCTTCCTGATAAAGTAGCGGAATTCCTTCCTTACGGATGAAAGGGTCATAGGCACTGTGCACAAGCTTTCATGACTAGCAAATGACCAGCACAGCATGAAGATCCACCATTTTAACCCCAAACCCACTGGGTTTCATATCAATTTCTTACTCCAATTTCTACGTTTATGGCTTCATTTTTATAATAGGAAACTTTAAGAACTTACAACACCCCAAAGAGAAATATCTGCAAATGTTTCATTTTATAACAATGGTAGATTTCTGCTTTAGAATATTAAAATGAGGACTGGTATTTTAAAAGATAGAAAACAAGCCCAAGTTAATGTGAAGTGCTTTAATGAACCGTTTGTGATTTACATTGCATATTTTAAGAGCAAGCAAATGGGAAATGGAATGAAACATGCTTCCCAAACTTCCTACATCCAAAGCAACAAATTCTTCTACTAATTCCTTTATTGCATAATTCAGTCAGAGGAAGCTGTGTGTTGGCTATGACCAGGGAAGTGATAGTTCAGATAGAAAGATGTATGCTAGCTAGGGCCATCAAGGTAACTCCAGCAGGCTGCATGAACGTGGTACTCACTTCCCCTCTACAAATTCCACATTCCTCATTATAAAATCAGGAAATAGTTTTAAATAGAGGTTCTGTTGACAGCCTTCTTTTCGTCCTTTGGTATATGAATGTGATCATGCATTTTTCTGATAAGAGACTCCATTGCTATACCTAGAATATGGCATTAAAGCCCCACAGTTATCCAGAAACAAACTTAAGATTCTAGAAGTTAGAAATCACCATATGAATCCATGATCTCTGTTTGGTATGCACTTTCAGTCTCAGTTTGCAAAAGCATATGTTTGGTAATGAGTTGATATCTGATATGCAAATATGTCATTTAGTAAGAGATGGTGTCATTACATGGAAATCAAATAAAGATCTTCATCCTTGAAATGTAGGAATGAGGAATGGTAACAAGCTGCTACTCTCACAAAGAGGAATTCCAGACCCACCATCCACATGAAAGCAGCCATTCTTTCTGAAATGTCACCAATACTTTAGCGCTTACGATACTGTTCATTTCGGTAGTTTTCTTCCAGAAATTAAAACAATCAGGGATATTGTGCAGTGTGCATGGCATTTCCCAGGGTTACCAGTGTGACAAAATAAAAGCCCTATAAAAGTGCAGTGCCCCCCCACATGCATATCTTATGGCTGCTTTCTGATATATATGAAGGATAGTGGTATTCCGAGTTTATCACTGTAGTATAAAACAGGCAGTCTTACCTTGCCCATCTGGTCCTTCTTGACAAATCCAGTGGCAGCAGCAATGTTCCCAGCTCCCTCCACTGTCTTCTGGGCAACTGCTGTCACACCAGTCACCACTGCCCCTCCAACATTGGTCACTTGCTCTTTGGTCTTCTCAGCCACTTACAAAGATCAAGAGTGATATCATATCAAAAGATGGTGGTGTGACAGACTTTAAATAACTATTCTTCCATCAGCTGTCAACAGCTATAAACACACACACACACACACACACACACACACACACCATAGGCAACAAGAGTTGAAGAACAAGACACCAAGATAGAAGTGACCTGTTTCAGCCAGAGACTGAAACTGAGCTATAATTATACATAGCTTAGAAAATCCTGAGCATTTAGTTGTAATACAATGCAAGCAATGTGTGCTTTGCATCCAGGCAAATGGACAGAAAACCATGCACCTGTTGCAGTGTCTAGTTGCCAGTCTGAGCATCTCAGTCCTATTCACTTTCAATGCCAACGCTTTGATCTCATTTACCAAGTTCACCTCCATTATCCCTCTGAGCAAACACGTCTCACAATCCAGTATCATTTCTTTGAACACAAAAGGAAAAATGTTCCTAAATCCTTAGCTTTTGAGCAGGCCCAATTTAATGCTAATAGAAAATTTCACACCATGAGCTTTGATATATGCTCAGAATTATTCTAAAATAGAGTATGAAACTGCCTGCAGACAATATGTACAAGGTATATGTAATATAAGTGAATTTTATGTTTAGACCTGGGTCCCATTGCCAAGACATATCGTTATAGTCTTATAACACTTATCCCCAAATCAAAAACAGTTGAAATCTAAAGCAAGTGTTGCCTTAAGCAATTCTGAGAAGGGGACGGTAAGTGTTCATGCTCCTCGCATGTTTCAGAGACAGAAGATAGGTGAGGACATGGTAGAGGAAAATGATGGTTCTTTTAAAAGATTATTATTTTAAATTATGTGTATTTGCATCTGGTAGGGACAGGTATGAGCATATGTGTGCAAGTGCACAAGGATGCCAGAAGGTGGTGTCAGGCCCCTGGAGCTGGCCTTACAGGAGGACAAAAGCTTCCTAGCAGGATGCTGAGAACATAATTCTGGTCCCATGGAAGAATAGCAAGTACTCCTCAACACTGAGCCATCTCTCCAGTCAAACAAAACTGTTGAGACAAAATTTCAGCCACTTTAATGGAAACAGGGAAGCTATAATTTTAGTAAATATGAAAATAGATTTACAGGGCACACTTATATTATGGCTATTTAATATGTTTTTTAGACAAGTTAAAGTTTAGAGAAGATTCTACAAATAGTTTAGAAGGTATTTATAAGCAAAGACTTATTTTCATATAAAAACTTCTCTGTGTCATCCTAGAAGGACACCTAATTGTTAAGCTAGTCTGTCCCAGTCCTCTGCGTGTGTGTGTGTGTGTGTGTGTGTGTGTAAAACAGAACTCAAAATAAAATAAAATGTTTCTGTTAACTCCATAGTTCTGTGCAAGAAGTGTAAGGCAAGAGATTCCGCTTCTTAAACAATGCTAAGTAAAACAATAAAACAAATAAGTAAAGGAACCTGTCTGTACCTCAACCTCTACATCTTATATCTATAAACCCTGATGTCTCCCAGATCTTATCAACCATTGTCATGTGTGCCTTTCATTTTCTCTACATTTTTTTCTTTTGCTTTTGTGCCAAATTTTGGGTTTAGAATGTTTGAGTTCATACTCTCCATGTGTGTTTTTCTCCTAAGCAAATAACTATGTTTTTCTTCACATACTCTCTGAAAAGCTTGAATCCTCATAATCCGAGGAGTCACAGCACATCAGCCAGTCACATGACTACTGAACTGTACAAATTTTAGTACAGGACCATTAACCCAATAATGTGGACAATGAAAATTAATTTACAAGGGACAAGTTCTGTAATTGAAGTTACATTATTTGTAAAGGCACAGGACTTATCCCTCAGACAAGGCAGAGAGAGAAAGCCTGAAGGTCATGCACACTGCAACCAGCATCCACATAAATTACTCTGTAGCTGCCTTTTAGGTCAGAGTTCTGTAAGTCTACCTAAGAGCTCTCTGTCATTCTGTCTGCTTCCTGAAGAGCACTGAGGATCCACAGTCTAATTTTAAAGGCCAGGGGAGTGCTATATTAGAAAATTTGTTTTTAAACATCACTGGAATTATAATGAATTCTGTTTCAGGTTATTATTTTTCTTTCAAGAATATGACAAAAAGTTTTACTTGAGATTAACATTTTCTTGTTAAAACAACTCAAAGCAATGCAAAATAGGTTTTGTCTTTTTAGGTATTCATATTTTCTGCCAGCCATAAGCTTTACATTTTGTGCACACATCTTTAAACTTTAAATAAATAAAGATTTAAATATAAACTTTAATCTCTTTTTAAAACACAAAAATTGTACAGTAAGTGCAAATTATACATGATTCCCATTTTAAACAATATTATAAAATGACAACATACGGTAATGATAATATATGTGGTTAAACAGATAAAAATATAAATATCTGTAGGACTATATTTTGACTTTAAGGTCTACAGTTTATCTACTCACTGACACTGCCTTAAAGTACAAAAGGAGACAAACTTTTTGTGTTTTATTCATTCAATAAATGACATTTATTTTGTGGCTAAAGACCTTATAATCAGGATCAAGAGTATTTAGCTACTGTCTTAGTGTTTTCATTGCTGCAGTGGAACAGCATGACCATAAAACAAGGTGGGGAGGAAAAGGGTGATTCAGCTAACACTTCTCATCGCTATTCACCAATGAAGGATGTCAGGACAGGAATGCAAACAGGGCAGAATCCTGGAGGCAGGAGCTGATGAGAAGGCCATGGAAAGGTACTACTTACAGGCTCTCTTCTTCAGGATAGCTTAGACTGCTTTCTTAGCAGGCCAGAGGGGCACTGCCCACAATGGACTGGGTCCTTCCTCATTGATCACTAACAGAGAAAATGACTTACAGTTGGATCTCATGGAGTCATTTCATCAACTGAGGCTTTTTCCTATCTGACTTCTCTAGCTTGTGTCAAGTTGACACGTGAAACCACCCAGCACACCTCCCAATCAATAGATATGGTCGAATTCAAACTGACTTGTATTTATCCCAAAGTGTCTTTTCTAATTGGTAAGTAGACTTCCTTCTAATCAGAAGCCCTCTTCCACTCAGTTTCTCTGTTTTAATCCACTCAACTGCCATAGCCTGTTAAAGACCTGCAAAAGACTCCTTCTCCATGGCCCCATGAATTTCTCGCTATATTTCAGTGGCAAACACTGAGAATGTGATCAAAATTTACCATATGTCTACCTACATCTGTCTCTATGTTTTAAGCTCTTTAAAATCATGGTCACAGCTGTCTCATTCCTTCCTTATATAATGCATTAGCAGATATTTAACAAGCAATTTTTAATTTACCAAAAAGGAACTTAATGCCAAACTTAATGTCCAAATTAATTTTAATAATTATATTTATATGTTATTTAGTTGCTAAAAGTAAAATTTTAATTCTAAAGTTATTATACATACAACAATAAAGTGAAAAATTAAATAAAATAATCAAGAAACCTCACACTATAGTTATATAAATAAGGTTTATCATCATTATTTTTAAGTTTTTACAAAATTTTTGTATTTTTTATGTGCACAAATCTTTTGTGTATGTGTGTGTATATATATATATATATGTATGGTGTGTGTGTGTATGTGNTGTGTGTGTACTCCATTTATGTAGGGTCCTTGGAGGCCAAAGGAGGAATAAGTTCCCCAAGCTCTAGAGTTAGAGATGCTTGCGAGATGTCAAGTGGAAGCTGGGAAGCACACCAGATCCTCTGCAACCACAGTGCTCCCAGTTGCTGAGCCCATTCTGCAGCCCCACAGTTTATTGTGAAAAAACTTCAAAGATGCCTTTCAATAAATCTGATGAAATGTATTATCATATTCCTGCCACATGACACATATACTGGCAACAATATCATGAAATCAAAATGGTAGAATTTAAGATGTTTTCTACATTTCTATTGAAGGATTATCTGACTGAGAGATTTTCTTTTCTTTGGATTTGATAAGTAGAAAAGTTACCACTGAAGTTTCTTAGTTTATATTCCTGCTGAAAACCTATGGTGGGAATCTTGGGGGAACTTCCACAGTGGTGGGTAAGGGTGCAAGCTGCAGAAGAGTCTCTTTCTTCTTTGTGTAAACATTACTAACAATAACGGAAATATCACTGAGTGGGTAGGATGCACCTGAAATGGGCACTTACACCCAGCACAGCAAACCACCAACTCTTCCTCTATTCTCATATTGAGGTGGTTGCCAGAAACATTTGTCCGTGTAACTGAAATTCGGGTTTTATATTAAATAATATTACTTCATAAATTAAGCACTTTATTTATAGACAGTAGGAGGAATGGTACTTACTGTGGCATCTTTCTGACAATGCATCTATTCATCACCAGACTGACTGATAGTGCACTTGATATTCTGCCACTACCAGCGTACTTAACTAGTAGAACGGCATTTCAAATTGCTGCAGCCACACCCCTGTGTCCATGAGGCCTAACAGAGTCTCTCATAGTGTTTTGTGAAACACTAGATTCATTTGATACAATAAGTACTGAGAGGAAGCTTCAGATCCCTGGACTATACCATAGTCTGTGCATTTATTTACTGTGGGATATCGCAAATTCTTTAATAAACTAAAGAAATAGAAAAATACAGTATGTATAATTTTCAGCATTATTAAACTATGGAAATGCACTTGCTATTATTCTTTCGAAAATATTTGTAAAATATTGCTTATTGTATAAATACCCCATCCCTCCCTTACTCCCTCCCTCCCTTGTTCCCACTCTCTTTCTACATAGCATTAAAAACTCATGTCCTACATCCTACTATTTAGGGGAACACTAAAAATTTCCAAACTTGCCGACAGAGGGTTCTGCAGCCTGTCACCACAGAAGACTCTGAACCTCACCACTTGCTACCTGTGTTGTAAACCACATTGCATCTCCCTCAACTACCAAAACTGGAACACCATTATTCTAGAGTGGGCCTCTTCATGACATTCTCCGTTTGTCTAATCTCTATGTCTTATTACATTTGCGCTGACGTTTGCCTTTCTTTCAGCCTCTAGAAACCAAGCAGCCTATTTATTCGTCTCACTGTCTACACTTCCTGTTGGTCAACAGAGAGAGAAGGTATCAGCTCTGTGAGCTTTGAGCCTGTGTTCCTGGACTTTAATTTTACTTTTGCAACCTTCTTTATCAGAAGGATGTGTGTGTAAAGGGATGAAGCTCTTTTCTTCCCTGACAAATGTCTCTCAGGAAAAAGCCACTGAAAAACATGGTCTTTCGTAGATGAGAAACTTAACCAAGGAAAAGATATGACTCTAGCAGAAAATCACACAGCAATAAAAAAAAATTAAAAAAAAAAAAAGTGGACTGGATTCCTGGAATTCGGCCTGGCACTTGGCTGTGGATCTCTTCATTTGGTTTCATCAGTTACTGGATGCATACTCTACGATGATAGTTGGGTTATTCACCAATCTGATTACAGGGAAAACCCATTCAGGAACCCTCTCCACTATTGCTAGGAGTCTTAACTAGGGTCATACTTGAGGATTCATTGGAATTTCTCTAACACCAGGTTTCTCCCCATAATGGCTTCCTTTATCAAGATATTTCTTTCATTGCTCTCCCACTGTATCCCTTCCCTGACTCGACCATCCTGTTCCCTCATGTTCTAAGCCCCATCCCCTCTCCTTTAGCACCCTCCCTTGCCCCCAATTTACCTAGGAGATCTCATCTAATTTCCCTTCCCAGGGTCCATGTAACCCTCTCAGGGACCTCTTTGTTTCCTAGCTTCTCTAGAACTGTGAACTATAGTCTGGTTATCCTTAGCTTTACATCCACTTATGAGTGAGTGCAAACCGTGTTTGTATTTCTGAGTCTGGGTTACTTAGAATGACTTTTTCTAGTTCTATCCATTTGCCTGAAATTTTCATAATGTCATTTTTTTGACAGCTGAGTTATACTCCATGATATAAATGTACCACATCTTCCTTATCCATTCTTTGGTTGAGGGGCTTCTAGGTTGTTTCCAGTTTCTGGCTATTATGAATAATCTGCTATGAACATTGTTGAGCAGGTTTCCTGTGGTATAACTGAGTGTCCTTTTGGAATATGTCCAAGAGTGGTATCACTGGGAGGAGGGATTATATGAGCAAGTGAGATTAGGATCATGACTCTGTCCAGCAACAGCTGAAGCAAACTTGTGTTAACCCACAAACTCGAGACAGAGAGCTGTTCAGCCTGCATAGAACCAGATGACACCACCTGCTTATGAGAGATAGTTGTGTAGCTTAGCCTATCTGAGGGGCCCCTGACAGAGGGACCAGGATATATCCCTAATGCATGAGCTAGCGTTTTTGAGCCCATCCCCTATGGTGGGATACCGTGCTCAGCCTTGATACAGAGGGGAGGGGCTTGATCCTTCCTCTACTTAATGTGCCAAGCTTTGTTGATTCTCCATGAGAGGCCTGACATTTTGGGAGGTGTGGATGAGGAGTAAACTGGATGGGAGGGAAATGCAAGGGGGTATAGAAGGAGGGGTTGAAGGAAGAACTGTGGTTGGAATGTAAAATGAATAAAAAATAAATACATAAGTAAATAAACAAAAGTCTGAATCAAGGTCTGACTGAGTTTTGCCTATTTCCCACACTGAAGTAAGAGGAGCATTTTCTATGCTTCCCTTTTACAGGTTGTTGATGGGCACTTGCTATGTTGCAGGAATTTATCATGGTCAAGGATTCCTGGTCATATCAATTACATGCATGAAAGGTCTCTTTCCACTGCAGGAAGTCTGATGCTGATGAATGTGCATTAGAAGTATGGCTACAGTTGTGACAACTCGACTGTATTTGTTTCCCATCTACTTTCCTAGCCTTTTATCGCTCTACTACACACCTCCCTCCCCACATTACTACACCACCTTTGCAGGTTTTCTCCTTTATTGTAAGTCTTACTTTAGATTTATTGAAATTCCTTCTGAAATTGTGCCAAGTGGACATAAATAAAATAAAAACTATATAGAATTTTTAAAATAACATAATCCTAAGCATATCTTCTGAAAAGAACCCTTAATCACAGAGGAAATGTTATAATCAGTATAAATCATGATCCAAATACCAAACATTAAAGATATGTTTATATGAAATATAAAATATTTGAGGAAAGAATAGCATTATTACATTGTATTTACTTTGCTGCCTTTTTGTTTGTTTGTTTGTTTGTTTGTTTGTTTGTTTCTGAGCCAAATACCCAAATACCAAACCATTAAGAATAAGTATGGCTGGCAAATTTAAAGCCATTATTCTTAATCATTAGACATTTGGGCTATAAATCTTTAATCCATATTTGTCTATTTAAAAATATTTCATAAAGAATAAGATTTAAACAAAGCCAGTATATGAGGTACATTGGTGCATACCTATAATACCAATACTTAGAAAGTTGAAGCAGAAGCCAATCTGGCCTACATAGCAATACTGAGTCTCAACAAAGCAAAACAAATTTAAAAATAGGTATATAAAAAGTAAACTGACAGTGTTCCTCTGTAGACAGTGGTTTTGACAGCTACATTTGGAACCATAAGAATAAGGTGCAATTGACCTATAGGACATTTTAGATATCACCCCAGGATAAAAACCAGTGCAACTTACCTGTGGTCACACCATGAACCACTCCTTCCTTAGTTTTGGAACCTAAAAACAAAGACATTGAATGCATAAGGCTTAAACTGTCCTTGGATTTTCAGTCAGCCAATTAAACCATCTCAATATTTTGAAGTTCATGTACAAAGACAACCTCAAAGGACAAGCAAAACCACACACTCACAAAACTCATTAAACTGGGGAGATTCAGCACCAGAGCACATGAAAGCCAGCAGAGGCCTCTCCAGGTGAGTGCAGGAAGAAAGATCGGAGAGTGTAATTAATGGGCAAAGAGTTTAGTCAGCAGTGTGCAACTCTGTGCTATTCCAGTGGGATGATCACAGACAGCATCAGGGTACGGGGTAACTCAAACACTACAAGAGAGTTTAACGGTGCTTGCTAAAAAGATCTCAAAAGTTTGTTCTTTTTTTTTTTTTTTCATAGATTTCTCTGCATAGCCCTAATTGTCCTGGAATTTGCTCTGTAGAACAGGCTGGCCTTGCACTCAGAGATTTATGCCTGCCTCTGCCTCCCTGGTGCAGGGATTAAAGGTGTATGTTACCATACCCAGAAACATCTGACATATTTGAGGGGACAGAGATGTGTAATCTGATCTCACAATGTAAACATGTAAGAAACATCACAAGGGGTCTCACTGATAGGTTTTGTGTGTGTGTGTGTGTGTGTGCCTTTATGTATCAGATAAATAAAACTTAATTTTCAATAAAAGAAAAAAGATTTCACAAAACACAATGACTTTTTATATAACCTTTGCTTGATATCAGTTTATAAAAGGGAAAGGTGAGATATCACGGGGCTGAGAAAGACTCTGTGTGCAGACCTGCAGGTGCTGTAAAAGCACAGCAGAATAGAAACTGGCCAAACTTCAACAGACAAGCAGAAGGAAAAAAGGTGCCATTGTCTGCCCAACCTCTGGTCCGGCTTCACCTCACCTAAACTCTGAAGTAGCCATTCAGTGTCCATTTCATGCATAAGGAAAAATGATAATTAAGTGATTTGTCTAATATTAAGTAAGAGCATGTTATGTCACAAACTGTACAGAAGATAAAAACCTCACCTATGTCTTAGCCATTACTCAACAAATAATTATTACATATATTTTTAAAAGTAAGTCTGTAATGCACTTTAATCATGACCTTTCTAAGGTTGAATTTTTCAATATAATTCACACCTTTAGAGTTATATGGCTTTTGTAGATTTGAGGCCGACTTAAAAAGCTCTGTTTTTGATATATTCCAGTCTCTCCTCCAATTCATCCATTGGTGAGTAACTGGACTGATTCTATAATGGGCTGCAGTTGAGTGGTCAAATAAGCATGGGTATGCAGTATATCATTTTTGTATGCTGACTCTGGTATTTACACAGAAGTGGCATGGCTGGAAATTCCATTTATAGTTGTTTTTTTTTTTCAGAATTCTCCCTGTACTGAATTTCTTAATTTACTCAGTCATAATGAATAATAAAATGGTATGTGTATAAAAATGGATGGGTCATCATGGTAAGTGCAATGAGCCAGCTCCCAAAGATAAATATGGCATCATTTTTTTCTCTCATATATGCACTATAGAATGTTTTCTTTTAAAGGGCACAAAAGTAAAAGGGCACTACTAAAGATGTGGAGAGAAAGAATCACAGACTAATGGAGAAACATGATCAAAGTGAATACAAGCATTGTGAACGATCATGTGTTACATACTTACATTAAAATGTCCTTATGCAACAGTACCATGAACAATGAGTACGCCCAATGAAAATAAACCAGCAGTAATCACAACAGAATTTGAAAAGAATCATTTCTACAGATAAAAATTGAGCAATAGAAGGGTGTATATAGCCCTGGTATAATAAATGCATGTATGAGAAGATCATAATAAAACCACTCACTTTGTGCAATTAATGACCACAGCTTTAAATACACACACACACACACACACACACACACACACACACACACATACACAAAATATAAGTGGAAGTTATAGGACTGAAGACATAGTTCTTGGTACAGCAATGTTTTCAGATGCGCAACGCCCTGGATTTGATCCCCAATATTAACAAGAAAATGAAGAAAGGAATAAAAAGGAAGAGAGGAACATTAACTACCATAATCCTATCCACACACAGAAAAATGTGAAGGATAAAAGGAAATGAAGACATATAAACTGAAAAAGACTTAGTTTTGTGTATGGAAAGAAATTAAACAATCTGTATTTTAAAAATTCACTATTTTGGAAAAAAATCTTGTTAAGTGTACAGGAAATAAGTAGAAAAAACTAGAACAAACCCATATCATATACATAGCTTCCTAGAGGCTAAGTGCACAGTAAATACTAAGTACAGGTACCGACATTTGTAATGAACTTCATGATTCCCTGTACATAATTAAGTTACAAATCAAATTCTTCTGTTTTGTAATAAATACCATGACCAAATGCAACTTGTTGGAAAGGGGGTTTATTTCAGCTTGCAGTTTAGAAGGGCATCATCTTGGGAAACCAAAGTGGGAACTCCAGCATGGCAGGAAGCTGGAGAAAGGAGCTGATGAAGAGGCCTTGGGGAACACTGCTTACTGGCTTGCTCTCCATACTGGTTTTCTTATAGCACCCAGGACCACCTGCCCAGGGATGGAGCGACTCACAATGGGTGAGTTGGGCCCTCCTGCATCAGTTAGCAACCAAGAAAAAAACCCTTGCAAAAATTCCCACAGATCAATCTCATGCAGGCAATTCCTCCAGTGATATTTCCTCTTCTCACTTATCTCTATTTCCTGTAAAGTTGACAAACACTACCTAGTATAAGAGGTGATTTTTAGCTCCGAAATTGTTTAAATTTCAGATGTTCATTATCTACAGTCTAATAATATGATCAATTAGATTTAAGGACATGTATAGAAGTATGCTAAAGCATTTGGAAAATGTTTTTGAATATATATAAGCACAGTCTTAAGTGAAATTTGCATATATTTTTTAAAATTATATTTTTAAAAGGAGTTCATTCAACTCCCTACTTTAAAAAAAAAACATATGTAGGAACTTTCATTTTGAAAATAAAGACCGCCCAGTACAGAGTCCATGTTTTAACATTCACTTCATTAAAAAGAAAGCAAATCTGCATCATTATCTTAGTAAAAGTAACACAGGAAATAGTGCACAGAAGGCCCTCGAGCACTGTGTTTAATGCAGGAGGCAGACGTGGTGAGAGCTCTGGTTCTTACACACACAGCGCTGAAGCTAAAGGCATGAGGCACATCACCACACTAGAAGCAGAGTGACGGCCATACTAGCTGGAATGAAAGGGCATGCCCCGGTGTTTCACACATGTGTTGTCTGTGTAAACTCACAGGCACTGCTCATTGTGCAAGGCACTCTAGAGCTGGTGCACACTACAGGACCTAATAATGGATGGGTAAACTGCTTAGGCAGGGGAAGGCTCGGGGCTATTATTCAAACTGTTAGGCATTCTGACTCATTTATAAGTATGTTGAGAAATGATAAAAACTAAAGTTAATATTTATCTTACATTTTGTAGATTAACATTTTTACTTTTGCAAAAATAACATATGAAGTAGTTCTAACAGTGCTTGTCTTATTCTCCTTGCATATTCCTTCTAGGGTAGGTATCTTATTCATGTCCTATAGAATTATGCAGATTAGAGTCCACAGTGGTAGAGGGAAGGCAGGGCAGCAGGAACAACTGAGAGTTTGCATCTTGATCCAAAATCAGCAGACCAAGAGCACACTGGGAATGATGGGTGGCTGTTGAAGCTTAGTAGCCTACCCCTGTGACACACCTTCTCCAACAGGTCCACACCTCATAATCTTTCCCTAGTTCTGGTAGCGGGGAACAAGTTCACGAACGTCTAGATAGCATTCTCATTAAAACCTCCACAACTCTTCACGTCATGAGCTGCCCCTGATAGTTCCTTTAGCATGGGGCTGAGACGGCATCACTTCCTCTGAGGCAATGGCTTCTGATACTTCACATCCTCAGTGTAAGCTTATACGTTCATCTCCAGGTATTTAGCTGCATGTTTACTATCTAGGAAGACAGGAAAGACCACATCTGTGCTGTACTCTGTCAAATTGGCGAACACTAACCAGTCTATGAGGTAATGGCTAATTCCTAAATTATTTAAAATTCAGTCATACATTTTATCACTCTGAATAGTCAACTGTTTCTTCCATCAAGCAATCGCTCGCGGCATTTTTCATCTTACTGCTTTGATGTGCCCTCCCCTCGGCTGGTCAGCCTTGTCTTTCTGGAATGCAATTCTGTAAAATACCACATGGACTCATCGCCAGGAGACAGGAGACAACACACCCACAGGTGTTGCTGTTTGTGAGAATTGTGTATCAGATGGAAAGCGACAACTCACCAACAAATTCCAAAAGAAGCGATTTAACTGAGTCATCAATTATAATGGGTTATTTGTGTGACGATTTTGAGGGTGAAGAGCTAGCAGCAAAGTTCATACCTTGCATAATTGCTCTTAATTTATGCACTGCAGTAACAGATATTTAAATTGTGTGGTTGGGGACAAGTGCTATTAAAGTCACAACTAGAATTTGAATGTATTGCACAACAAGTACTAGAAGAGCTTGTGTGAGAGAATGCCTTTCTTCTGTGTCCCTTTTCTTCACTCCCTACAACCATTCAGACCATGACTAATGGAAAGAAATGCTCACTGCTCGTCCCTGGCCTGTCTCCTCTGCCTCAGCAGCAGAGAGAATTAGACATCTGATAAACCATGGAATGCCTTTTAATGGAAGACAAATGACAGTCTTGATGAAGTTGCTGTATCACAAAATAATACCTCATTTTCATTTTCATAATTATCAGTTAAGTCATAAATGATAATTTCCCTTCAATTTACAAGTGAAATCGAAGTGATAATATCTAGCTAAAAAGCAGGTTCCAGTGGCAAATAAGAAACAAGATATGGAAGCTGAGGGATAACATGGCTTCTCTGAGCTGAGGTGTACTGCCCCCAACCGTGTCTTGCTTTTTGGGAAATCACAAGGTTGCAGACTGGTGAGGGCTGTGAGAATCCCTCTATAACATTGTTTCATATGCTTACTCTCTGAACACAAGTAATAAGTCTCACGTGAGAGTGGGATGTGCAGCTCAGCAAACAGTGACACAGAATTTGAAGGTAATTTTCTTCAACTTGCTACTATAAAACTAGCATTATGTGAAGAAGATATTTTTACTTTAATCTCAATTTCCAATTATATATCATGACACTGATATATGTTTATGTAACTAAAGTATGATTATTGAAATTTTATGCAAATAATACAAAGAGTAATAGCAAATTGATTACTGTGGCAATTCTTCAATTACTTAAAAATAAAAAAAGAACAGGTGTCCAAAGCATTTAATGTAAGGGAATGAGATGATGCTCCTGCCAAGCCTTTCAGCCAGAAGTGAAATTTAAAATTTTTCTTTGATTACTTCTAATCTTTTTTTTTTTTTAAATCCCGTTTTTCTAATACAGGGATCAAACCCAGTGCTGCTTGCACACAGACAAGCACCGAGTCACTGAGCCACTGTGCCATAGTTATAGTCCAGGCTGTTTCTAATACTTCAGGCTAATTGTTGATAATAGGTTTATATACTGAAGAAGAAATCGTGTTGGCAAAGTAATTGTTGAGTTGAAAAGCTTATCTAATAAAACCCAAGGTTCCTAAATATGAAAGTGTACTCAGTTCCACATTTCCACAAAAGTTCTGCAAGGTAATTGCATTTTTATAAACTATATGTTTGTAGGCAGAAAAAAAGGAAGTTCAAAGACATTAAATAACCTCCCCAAGATCCTAAAGGTAGAAGCGATGTAGGTTGGATTAAATTTATGTTGGTATGACAGTAAGTCCATAACCCGATTTCCTTTCACATCTCAGTAGCCCTGAGTTCACTCCGGCTTATTGTTTTAATAACAAACTAAAACAGTACCACACTGCTTACTGCCTGTGGTGGCTTTCACACTTAAACAAGAGAGCTGGCACTATCTGAGACAGATTTTCCAAAATAAGTTTGAACAGTAACAAAAGTTGACAAAAATCAGAAATATGATTCTTATCTTCATACCTCACTTTTTATCCTAAATTCAGCTTGTGTTTAGCTTTTAATTGGACTCCAGAACATAACCAGAAAATTATTAATTATACATGTGTTAAATATAAAAACAAAATATAACAGACATGGGTAATTTTAATAAGATTGGATATAGTGAAAAAGTACACTTTTTAATATAATTGCCTTGCAGTGAACAACAAAACTAATCTTTGGAGGAAGCCTATATGATTTTCTTTGGGTTCTCCTTATTTAGCTTCTCTAAGAACCCGAATTATAGGCTCAATGTCCTTTATTTATGGCTAGAAACCAAATATGAGTGAGTACATCCCATGTT
>NW_026068015.1:391512-401541 GCF_014885135.2 Alexandromys fortis
TTTCAGTCCGGTGCTCCAATGTGGGTCTCTGTCTCCTTTCATCGCCTGATGAAGGTTAATATTCAGGAGGATGCCTATATGTTTTTCTTTGGGTTCTCCTTCTTATTTAGCTTCTCTAAGATCATGAATTATAGGCTCAATGGGATAAAACCGGTCTCGCTGAACACAGCTGACAATGAGGACTACTGAGACCTCAAGAACAATGGCAATGGGTTTTTGATCCTACTGCACCTATTGGTTTTGTGGGAGCCTAGGCAGTTTGGATGCTCACCTTACTAGACCTGGATGGAGGTGGGTGGTCCTTGGACTTCCCACAGGGCAGGGCACCCTGATTGCTCTTTGGGCTGACTAGGAAGGAGGACTTGATTGGGGGAGGGGGAGGGAAATGGGAGGCCATGGTGGGGAAGAGACAGACATCTTTAATAAATAAATAAATAAATAAAATTAAAAAAATTAGTTATGACCTGTAATTGCAGAATGTGAAATGATTAGGCCCCCGAAAATCTACAAATGAGTGATTTTTATATTCTGGATTCTAACTAAAACATTATACTTCACTGTTTACAAAAGAAGCACTTAACTCACTTATACTTTTCTCATATATTGCTCATTTCACAACTTTCTGAAATGATGCTTTGAGGTAGAAAAGAGTTAAGTCATCATAAAGCTATCCAGAATGAATGAAGGAGATCTGCTGATTAGAAGCATTCATGCAAATGTTTCCAAGGGTAATTTTCCCACTGAACTCTTGGAGACTTAGCACAACTTCTGTCTCTCCACACTTCCTGGTGTCGCATCTCTGCCATATCTGCCACCTGGCCTGTTCCCTCTCCATTTGAATGTCTACCCAGGATCTTTTACCAAGAGTGATGCCCCCAAAGAAGGAGGAAAAGCCCAAAGAAGCAAAGAGGGGCAGGTGAGTCATGCATCTGTGCTCCCGTGTACACCTGCGTCCCTGTTGCAGATGAATGTGTGTCATTTCCTTCCACCAAAGTATTGAAAGTGCTTTGTTAGACTGAATCCAATTGAACACAAGGAAAGACACAGAAAAGAGAGTGTTGACCTCTACTTTGAGGAATACACTTAGGCACAAATGGCAACAAATGTCAATCATTTATTGTTCCGTGCATGCATCAGCTGGCATGTGACCACGCAAACACTTCTAAGGTTCCTTGGGTTTCTGTGTCCACACTGACCAAGTGGTCTCTAAAGGAAATCCACTGGAAACAACTTGTTTTTTTTTTCTATTTGGAGGTCCAAAGTAGGTATATTTTTACAGATATTAAATACAGTCATATTAAAGTCTTACCTTTAAAATTACAATTCATTAAAATTAGCAAGTATTATCTATAGTGATGATGAAAGGAGCCAATTCCCATGAGTGTGTGGGGCTCATTTTGCTATGGGATTTCACATAACCCAGACTGACCCTGACTTCACTCTGTAGCTGAAGATGATCCTCAATACCTGATCCTTGAGCCTCCACATCCCCAGTGTTGCAACTGGAGGCAAGTGCCACCATGCTTGGTGCCATAAATGGGTTTGATTAATAAGCATATTCTTAGTTATTTTTCACAGGTTGTCAGTTTTAAATATTCCAGTGTAATCACACACAGAAACATCAAAAACTGAAATAAAAGCCCTAAGTAACAAAATTAAGTCTTCTGAGGAAAGAAAACATCGTTCCCATTTGTTTCTGAGCGCTAACACGCAGGCTGACACTCTATCACCTCCACAAATCTGTCACTCTCCTGAGGAGCAGGGATGTACACGAATCCGACATTGCACACCAGCACTGAGTTATCAGTCATCGCAACTCATCAGTCAGAGTGTCACTACCTACCTACATAGAGGACTCCCTCTTTTGTCTTTCCTGCTGCTTCTGCCACACCCTGCTTGGTTTTTTCAGCAGCAGCCACAACTCCTTCCTTGGCCTTGGAAAGTCCCTTCATGAACACATCCATGGCTAAAGATGTATTTTCTTCCACACTAGAAAATACACAATACATTTTGAATTAGAGAATTTGGGTAAAAGAAAACAAAATTAAAGCAACTAGGGTGGAAAGAATAAAAACCGAGAAAAAAAAAACAGCTGAAAAATTAATAGGGACCTCCAATTTTTATGTAAGTGTACACTAGCTTTACAATTTTGGGGTTTTATTTATTTATTTGTAGGACTGGGCATGCTGTTGCTTGTCTCCCGTCTTTTTCACTCAATGGAGGAAAAGTCAAGCCACTTAAGGATGGGAGGGATCCAGATGGGATCACCTGGCAGGTGTTACAGCAGTTGAGAAGTTGGGTTACATGGGAAGATGGACGCCCTCCCTCTGCCACATCAAGATCCCATGGTCCAAAGGCGACATTCTAAATATAAAGCCTATCTAGAAAACGAATGGGGGAGGGGGGGAGCAAGAGTAGAAAGGGCCCGGGGCGAAGAGGGGGGGTTAGTAAGTGGTTAGTCTTTGGAGATGGGAGGAATGGAAACTGCTCACTTCAGGATGAAGGGAACTGCAGGCGAACTCGCAGCAGCCCAGGTTTTCTAATCTAGCAAGACCTTCCTCCCACCACTAGCTCGCCAGTCTGCTATCTGCTATCTGCAGGCGCCCTGCGTGCGTACACTTGAGCAGTCTCACTTCAGCGTCACTCAACCTAGGGGCACTTTGCTCAACTGTAATATGCTGGAAGACCCTGGACCCCGTGCTCTTTAACCCCTTATCACCTGTTGCCAAATGTCCTCGCCACTTCTATTAATCACTGGCCAAAGGCAGCCTCCTTATTCTACGAATAAAAGCTGGAACGCGCTCGGGGTGGGGGAAGAAAGTTGGATGATCACGTTTCTTCCAACGCCCAGCACCCAGCTTTCAGGACCCAGCACCCAACAAGAAACACCCTAGCGTTTCCGCTCGAAAAAGCAGGTGCCACGGGCAGCCTGGCGTTTCCCTCGAGCTTTGAGAGGATGGAAGGGCACGTCTCCAGCGGGAGGAAAGCCAAGTAATGTACTTTCTACGCGCTAGCCTTGTCCCCACCGCCGAGGTAGCCTCAGGTGATCTCCTGCAGGCACCCAGACTCCTCTTAGCCAGGGCTTTCCGGGGTCCCCAGAGCGGCTGTGATCTACAGGTACTTACCGGCGCCCTTGGCTTCGGCAGAATTTCAATTCCTCCTCTTTCCCCCTGATTAAATTTCAATGGCAGTGGGAAGGAAGGCGCTGGGCGGAGGAGTAGGGACAGGGGCAGCACCTGCTGGTCTCTTGTCTTCTGCAGCTAGGCGCTCTGGCTCCCGGCTCCTCCACGTCGCCCCCGCAGCTGATTTGTCAGCGCCTCTCCCCGCCCCTCGCCTGCCTCGTGCTTTCGCCCCTTTCCTGGGGAGGGATGGGATGGAGATGCGAGAAGGCTGCGAGTACCAGGAGCACGATCCCCGGGAGGAGGGAAGAGAGGATGGCCTGAGCTTCACCTCGAGTTCAGGGACCCTAGCTCTATAAAGGCTGAACTTGGGTTGCTGTTTCTCTTGCCCATCCCCCACCCCTTCCCTGCCTCCGCCTGTTCCAGGTTCCTCTTGGCGACCCCTCCTCCGGGGACGTGCTGGGACGCTGGCACCTAGGGCTGGATGCCTGAGGCTGCCTGTGTGCCTAGCCAGGCCCTGGGGAGGGAGTACACACCCTTTGGTTGCTTTTGTTCATACAGTCTGAGATTTCCATTTGCTTTAAGCCTGCAGGGACCTAAAAGGGTTGTGAGTGTGAAGAGGAGCCGACTAAGGAAGAGTTACAGGTCGAGAAAGCAAGGGGAGTCTCAGCAAATCCTCTTTCCCACTCCACTATCACCATTTTCCTTTCCACCAATCAGCAGCTGCCAGGCGCTGATTTTTCCCATCTGTGGAGCAAAAAAACAAATATCCCCCCAACTGTCGAAAACCAGCTGTCTAGAGTTGTTTTTGCTCTTGAAATGTGGCTTACTGTAGAGAATCGCGTACCGGCTTGGGAGATAACGCCTGTGGGATTCACCCTCTGGGACCAGCAGAGGCAGTATCTTCCTCCGCCCCCATTGAAAGGCGGATTTTACACACCTCTTACCTTTCCGACTTCTGGCTGCCTGGAACTTCAGTTGACAAACCCTTTTCCCAGGCTCAGTACACACGCAGATGCACAGGCTTCGAGACAATTTTTGTGCTCCTTAATACATTTCCATTTCTTTCTGAGCTGAGCAGAATACCGCTGTTCGTGTAGCTGACAAGGTTGGAGAGCCAAGCTCCTCCCCCAGCCGAATGCCCTTGCTTTGCTTTCTTGTGTTCTGAACTTGTGTTGGGCACTAGCAGCAAAACCAAGCTTTTGTTGTATTAAGGGGGAAAAAGTTGTAGGAAAAGTACTTTCTCTGATCTTTGCACTCATTCATCTTTTGAATTCTGAATAATAAATAATAAAGTTGAAACCTAAAAGTCATTTAGAAACAAGGGGCAAGCAGCTAATGTTACCAGCTGTGTAGAGACAAGGTAGTATAGCTACATATGCTGAGTTGAAGCAATGTGAGCAAAATTCGTTTCTTAAGCACTTTCATGACTTCTTGGCGTTTTAAAAATCAACTTCCCTCACAATGGTAGCAAATACTCTGTTTACTTGAAAGTAGAGGAAGAAGGTGGTGTTTCTAAAGTAGTGACAGGTCAATTCCTGGGCACTGATATCCCCAGTGAAGAAGGTTAGGATACCTGACCTCAACAGACCAGCTAAAGAGACATATAACTATAATGCAATATGCATGGGGTACAGTTAGTTAATGTGTCCACATTGAGAAGAGGAACAGAGACGTCCAGTGCCCTCCAGTTCATCTTTGGGGACCTGGCATGAGGTTTGAATTTAAATAGACAGCGGGAGGTTTTATAACTTAGCAGTCCTGGTCAAAGCGTGGTTCCAGCAATCATCATTGTCCATGCTCCGTTCTCTTCTGCAAGGTGATCTGGATTGTCTCTCTGGCCTCTGAAATTTCTTCCTGGGAGACATGGTGTCCCTATATTAGGCACAGTGCTTCAGCCTTTTCCTTGCCCCAGCAAATTCCTTTTCGATTTCAATTTCTTGGGGTCTATGGTTCAATCGTCTGAAGCCGGATGAAAGGACACAAATGTGTCTTTAGGGTAACTTCTTGACATCCCTGTTTTGGTGGAACCTAGGAGCTGGTTCTCTGGATCTCAGAACTTGACCAATTTAGGTTCTATTTTCCCTTTTTTAATAGGGAAAACTGAACTGTGATGATGCCTCTCCTCTGAAATTTTGTTATACAAAATATTTAAACATGCACAAATTGTTGAGACTAAGACTCCCACATGGAGATCATCAGCTTCTACAATTGTCAAGGCATGATTTTGTGCCATCAGTGTGGCCATTCTGTCATTAACAGTTCTTCTTCTTGAGGTTTAAGCTTCATGCATTTTTCCATTTATGAACATTCCAGCACACATCCATAGATATGAATACAATTGAAACATTCACAATGATAGATGATGATACTCTATATTGAAATATAGTTTATAGGTGAACTGCCCAGATTTTAAGTGTCTGCCAATTTTGAAAAATGCATGTGATAGCGTAACTCACACCAATTTGAAGAGAGACTATTTCATCGCCTAGAAGTTTCCATGTACCCTTCTTAAGGAAATATGAAAAATATGTATTGGTCAAGGTGTGGTTCCTGCCTTAAACATTGTCCAGGCTCCAAGATCACCAGTTACATGATGTGGCCAGTTGGCTGACCTGTGTGAAATCTCAAAAAAAATGACAGAAAAAAGGAAAATTGTAAAATAATTTTCACCATTTGAACTATATTCTGAATTCAGAATTCTCTATTCAGAATTACAGTTCTGTTCTATTCTATGCATATTCATGGAATATAACCATTGTTTATGTCAGTCAGAAAGTGTTAGTTCACCCATGTTGTTTCATGAATCAGTAGTTTATTGATTTTTTTGTTACTGCCAATAATGCATTTTCACAGTAAACCATAAAACTCAGCTAGCTGGATAGATTATAGTGACAATTACATAATATATTTCTTAATATGACATATTTATAAGTTCACAGGGATCTCTTTAAATCCTGGTGCTTTTGGTTAAAAGAGAAAGATGATGGCAGATACTTTCAGACTAACAACCCACCAAGAGAAAATCACCAGATGGCTCTGCTTCTCACAAGGCAGCCTGACTCCACATCTGTATGCAGTTGTTTACATCTGGAAAAGGACCTAAGCACTGTGCCATTTAATTATAACAAGAGGGTAAATTTAGTTTTGTGTCAGTTTTTCTAGACAGGAAAACTGGAGCCCAAAGAGTGCCTTGGATTCCGATCACTTTACTCCTAAAATTTAGACCTGAGATGGCCTAGCTGACTTTTCCAGAACTCACAGTCCTCTATCACAGTAAACCACTCTCTGAAGTCTCCCAGATCAGGGATAGAAAGGATGAAGGTAGGGCCCACCTGTGTTAGAAATAGCCTTCATAGGTGACTGTAACCATGGAAAATCAGGAGCATAGGTTCTCATGAAGGCATGGGAACCTTTGGAGCCTCCGTGTCAGTGGCCTCTGGTGTTGGGATACTTTTACAGTGACACACACTCCTACACAAAGATACACACACACAACAAGACATACTAAAACTGTAGAATTGCTTTCACCATTTTGAATGATTATTATGGATCTGTTTTATTCTGTCCACACCTCCAAGTTCTATGAGCACATTAAGCAGCTGTTTTAACTGCTAATGCTACTGAAAATCCACCTTTGGACTCTTGTCTCAGTCTTTACAATGGAGCTAAAGCCTTCTAGAAAAAAAAAAAAAGAAAGGAACTGGAAGATACTGTCACCTTCTTTTTGTTCACACCCTTAGAGGGTTTCAAAGCCTTTCTCTGAAGATAACTTCAAAATTTAAAGCTCGTTATTGGCCTGAAGAGTAGCTTATAGGATATATGGACAATATGTACAGGCATTACCAAATGCTCAGATGTGTCAGCTGTTCTTCCATGAACGAAATCTAATATTTTACCATGCTAATGATGTTGACTTAGTTGGGCTTAATCAGGTAATTATGTTGTAGATTAGAGTTCTATTCAAATATATACTTAACCTGGGCTTCCTTCGTTTTCCCTGGGAAACAAGTGAATTTTGAGATCTGCCATGCAGTAAGCATCACTATTACAAAGAAAGTGTGAAATGCCATGGCTAGAATGAAGATGCTCGTGATGAGGTGATTGGAAGGATGGAAAACATTGATTTAATGTGCCTAAGTCAGGACAGGAACAATATGTTTATTGTTGAGCTTCAACGTCTTATTACCTGTCTATTGTTTCCCCATCCTCTGTATTACATGAGACACGTGCTGCAGAGATGTATCTGCATGTATGAATCTTACAATTGTATGTGGGAGGTGAATGAGAAACGTCCAGTACACGACTTTAGGATGGCATCACATTTTGTTTTCAAAGAGTCATAAACTTGAGCCAGAACCATAACGTTACTCCGAATTAAAAAATAAAAAGGAATCCAGGAAGAGGGGATGTATTACCAGAAGAAAATCCTTAATTTGACCCTTTTTGCAACTGATATAATTTCTATCATTCCACAGGCAGCAGAATATAATGGACTACAATGAAGAACAAATGTAAATTGTGACCACAGGAAAATGGCATGGCATATATGAATAATTCAGTTGGATATCTTCCTGAATATCCCAATCATTTTTGTAGTCCTATGAATATGAAAACATACACAATTTCAATATTAAAGACTATAAAACCAAAAGCAAAATACATTTAATATTTTAGAATATAAGAAATTAATTGACTTCAGAATTTGAAAAAAAATCATTTTGATGAACCCAAGAAATGTACTCAACTCTGGTAAACAGTGTTTACTTCTGAGAGTGGGTACACAATGTAAGAGGCTGACCTGTGTACTGCTAGTAGCCAGTGATAAGGAAGTGCTAGAACCTCACTCTCTGACTTCATCTGCACTGGAGAGATATTTTATTTGTCTTGTGTGATGTCAGCAACTAATAAGCAAAAGGGTTCTAAGTGGGCCATAGTGGCAAACATCTGTAATCCCAGCACTCGAGAGGCAGAGGCAGGCAGATGTCTCTGAGTTCAGAGCCAGCCTAATCTACAAAAGCTAGTTCCAGGACAGACTCCCGAGCTACAGAGAAACCCAGTCTCGACAAACAAAACAAAACAAACAAACAAACAAACAAAAAGGGCTCTTGAAAAGATTCAACTTAGTGCAATTTCAAAATAAGTGCACATATTATAATGTTTGTGTATGTGTTTGTGTAGGATGTGTGTATATGAGTACCATGATTAGGAGCCTAGAGGCATGCAATCTTTTGAAGCTGGCAATAGAAGCTGTTTGTGCTTGTAGGTGCTGAGAACTGTGCTGGGGTCTCTTCAAGAGCAGCTTGAGCTCCTAATCACTGAACCATCTCTCTAATACTTGAGTAGAGATTTTTTTGTAGACTGCTGTTTGGGGTGAGCTAGGAAGAAATTCTCTTCTTTGTGATAATTTTGAGCCTTATTTGCAGGCCTGTGTCAACTCTCATTCCATTCCCGACATGGCTGAGATGTCTATTTCTGCCATCAGTGGTTTTGTCTTAATATAGTAAGTGAAACATTTCCAACCAGGGATAAAAGTGGATAAAATGAAGATTTTAAATATCTCAGGTGAGCAAAAGTAGGCACATTAATGAGACAGATGTATTTTTCAATAATATCTTGTTCAGAGGGACAGAAAATAGAAGAAAAAGCACCTCAAGGGAATTTATGTCTTTCTGACTGCAATGAATTAGTTATTATGTCTTTCAAAGAAAGAAATAACAAAAAGTCAATAAGATGAGCATTTTCTTATCATACCAGAAACCAAAAGCATCTAATATTTTGTTTCTGTTTAGTTGATTTGAGAGTATGAAGTGAAACACACTGAGCCTGGAGTCTGTTGAAGCAAGGAACTCACTTTATTGCATCAGGGCAGGAGATTATATAGAGCTGAAGTAGTGGGCAGGAGTCTTGGGATAGGGTAAAGTGGAGTGAGGAATAAGTACCAATAATATCCTGCCAAGTCAGTGGTGGGCAGAGGAGGGCCTAGGTCAGGCTGTGCTGAGTCACTCCTCTCCAAAGTCAAGATAGCCTTAGGAAGTTACACTGGGCCTCACAAAACTCAAGTTAGGCTTAGGAAGTTACAATGGGCCTCATGAGGCCCAATATTAAAAGATGACTTTTGAAGTCGAATTAAGTGTATTTTGCAATGTGATACATGGCTGTAGCCTATAAGGGCCAGAGAGTGGAATGTGGTGGTTTGAATGAGAATATCACAGATATAGTTGGCTATTTGAACACTTGTTTCCAAGTTAATGCTACTGTTTGGAGAGGTTTAGATGGTTCAGCTTTGCTGGAGGAAGTATATCACGGGGTCAGGCTTTGAGGTTATATAACTTCTACTTCCTTACAGTTTGCTCTCTGTCCTTCTTGTTGATATTAAAGATGTGAACCTCCCACCATGCCTGGGCTGCTTCTTACTATGCCACTCTGGTGCGATGGACTCTTACTTCTATGCAACCATAAATCCAAATGAATTCTTCATTTTATAAGTTAATTTAACCATGGTATCTTATCACAGCAACAGAAAACTAACTAGTACAAATAGCATCAAGACAAATTCATCAGAGTATAGAAGTATAGCCACATACATAAATGATTTATCACTAAAAAGAATGAAAAAGTTTTCAGTCATTTTTCATAAATGTCACTTTAATAATCATATATGTGCATTTAATTAGAACATTTGTTAGCTGGAGTGTTTGTAAGTTCGAATTTTGCTTCAGGGAGACAAAAAAATTTCTTTAAGAATAAGGCTGGGTTTTGATCCTACTTCATGTTCTGGCTTTGTGGGAGCCTAGCCAGTTTGGATGTTCACCTTCCTAGACCAGGATGGAGCGGGGAGGACTTTGGACTTTCCACAGGGCAGGGAACCCTGACTGCCCTTCAGACTGGAGAGGGAGGGGGGGAGGAG
>NW_026068015.1:401607-440572 GCF_014885135.2 Alexandromys fortis
TTTTTTTTCAATAAAAAATTATATAAAAAAATTAAAAATAAATAAAAAAATGAATTTAGCTGCAAAAAAAAAAATAAGGCAAGTAGTCAGATTCCCTGTTTCCATATCAAAACTGTAGAATGCATCTGGTACGCACAATCAGCAAAGCTCAGCCAAAGATGAGCAGGACTAAAACCTTCGTAGCAGAAGAGCAGGGAACACGGGCCTCTCCACCAGGGACGGTTCAGTAATTCAGAGATCAATCTCCAGGAAAATATTTCTGCGTGAAGCAAGTTGTTTCTATCAAAGAAAGAAGCATGCTTCTTCATCTTTATCCACACAAGAACAGTGTACAAACATTTCTTCTCCTTCTTGCTGATAATAAATAGTGCCGTTTACAGAGTACATGATTATATCCACTTTAGTAATAGTATATAGTGGATATGGTCCATTTCACTGCAGCCTCATCATCAGAATATTCCTACTGCTCAAGATATTTTATATCTCTTCTTTTACCCAAATAGACAAAATGAACTCAGCAGCTTTGGGGGTAGAACTTAATAGCATAGAAAAAAGTTATACCCTTTAAAGTGTTAATTAAAACTGGTGACAACTTTCCTAAAAAATTCTTCCACACTCGCCCATTGGTGTTGAATGGTTCTGACCATGTTAAAAACCTGACAAGTGTTCAGACTTATTGTTTCATTGCTTTAATGAAGGTAACATGTCATATATAACTCTGTCTGGATGCAGGAGTCTACTAGAATCTTCATGCAAGTAATAAGTATATATTGAACCTGCACAGAGATAATGTATCTTGATCTTCCTCTACTCCTTCTCCTGATCTCCTCATCTTTCTCTTTGACTTTTAATTTTTGAATTCATGATAACCATTTTCTATATCTTGGGGAGGGGAGTATGTATTTCTTTACTAAGATATTCTTTAAAAATTCTTTTACCTAGACACCAATAACTGTCATGACTAACACACAGTGTTAAGGGCTGAGTTGACTCTCATCAAATTACATGTTGATAACAGCCTCAAAAATAAAATATTAGAGAAGATCTAACTAGGTAAATAAAATATTTTTACAATGAAAATGTTAAGACACCAAAATAAAAAAAAATGAAAAAGATACTATGAGCTAGAAAGATTGATGATGCTTGTGGATTGGTTTGGATTGATCACCTTATCAAATTCAATCTAAGTATTCAGTGAAATTTCTATCAAACTCTCAATACCTCAGAAATCTTGAAAAACTAATTTTCTTTTTTTCTTTTCTCTCTCTCTCTCTCTCTCTCTCTCTCTCTCTCTCTCTCTCTCTCTCTCTTTTTTTTTTATTTTCGAGACAGGGTTTCTCCATAGCTTTTTGGTTCCTGTCCTGGAACTAGCTCTTCTAGACCAGGCTGACACGCGCGCCAGGCCGATCTCTGTGAGTTTGAAAAACTAATTTTAACCTCATACAAAAACAAAACATCCAGGATAGATAAAACAATTCTGAATAACAAAATAAAAATACTTCTGGAGGTATTAGCATACCTGATTTCAGGTTATATTACACAGCTGTAGTAATAAAAACCACCGAGTACTGGGCAAAGATACATAGATTAGCAGAATAGAATTGAGGGCAGAGATATAAGTTCACACCTTTAATGCCATCTACCATTTAGGAAATAGTCCAAACATGTGCATTAAAAAAAGACTATATCATCAACAAATTTTTCTCACCAAACTGGATACCTATATGTAGAAAAGTGAAACTTGATTTTTATCCCCCTCCCGTACAAAATCCAATTAAAGCATATCAATGGCCTCAACACAGATCTGATAGCCTGAATCTTTCATGGGAGTAGGGGACTATACTCGACTTGTAGGTGCAGGAAAGGGCTTTCAGATAAGGAACCAGATGAGCAGATATTAAGAACAACTGATGAATGAAACTCAAAAAGTTCTTTACAGAAAACGACATCATATTTTGATGGAAGAGACAGTCTGTTTAATGGGGAAACTTTTGAAATTTTTAACAACTATGCATCTGGGAAAATAATTTCTGGAATATACAAAAACTAAAAAGAGAAGTTAAATTTCATGTGAGCAACCTAATGAAGAATGAACCATTGAGACTGTCTTAGTTTCTATTGCTGTGAAGAGACTCCATGACCATAACAGCTCTCATAATGAAAACATTTAATTGTGGTGACTTGGTTACAGTTTCAGGGGTTCAATCCTTTATCATCACAGAAGATAGAAAGGTCTGGAGCATGGTGGTGTACGGGTAGACATGGTCCTGCCTATATCTTAATCAGAACACAATATGAAGTTGACTGAGACATTGGTTGGTATATTCAGCATAGGAAATCTCACAATCCACCTCCACAGTGACATACTTCCTCTGACAAGGTCATACCTATTCCAACAAAGCCATACCTCCTAAAAGTGTCACTGCTTATGAGTTTATAGGGGGCCAATTTCATTCAAACTACCACAGGGAATAGAGAAACTTTAAAAGATGAAATACAAATAACTGATAAACATTTTTAAAAATATTCTACATTATAGCCCATTGGGTAAATATAAATTAAAACTACTTTAAGATTTCATCTTAATCCATTCAGAAGGACTGAATTCGTGAAACAAAACTGGCAATGAGAAAGCTTCCTGTAACCAACGGCCAAAGTCACTTCTTGAGTAACTTCCGGTTTGCTCTTCCTTTTCCCAGCTACATCCTGGCAGTTGTGTGTCATCAACACAATGTTTCCGAATTATCTTCCCGGCAATGTCCTTGACTGGATAGTGGCTGGTAGGGAAAAAAGAAGTTAATTCTTCTTAGCTAATGGCTATAGTGCCCGTATCTTCCTGACCCAATCATCTTAAATCTATTGCCACAGCAGCAATTGCCTCTGTTCTTATAGCACTTCCAGAAACAGGTTCATTTACTGTGGCTAGGGATCACAGGACCAAGATGCAGCACTCTGACAGTCAGTCAGTTGTCTGAGGTTCAAGTACATGATCCCCTTCCCTCAGACTTTTGGCCCAGTAACAATGATCCTGCCAGACACAGGTCTCCCCCAGATCCCACACAGGCCTGGCAGCAGGCTGCATAAGGTTGCAGGCCATGATGGAAAGATACAAGCATGGTGAGAGTGCAAGCCTACAGTACAGCATTTTATTTTAAGTTCCTACCCCCTCCCTCTTCCGGGTCCTTGTTGCAGATACAAGAAACCTTTGTATCCTACACTGTTTAAGTGTCTGTGATTAACCTTTCTGATCTCTGAAAGTTCTTGGCAGTGAATGAAGCAATTCCTATAGGGAAAGCCTTAGGGTTTTCTGTTTTGTTAATGTGCTACTATTAGAGCTTTATTAATTAAGCAACATAGAAATGATCGCTCTGATTTAAGATTACAGAATAGTTTATAAAATGCAACTTACACACATAGAAAGAGATTAACACTCTTAGATTCTAAGTTAAACAAAAAGTTTTTAAGACAAAATACTCATATGTAAAAAATAAATAGATATATAATAAATATGAAATAATATTTCTGTGATATTTTTTACTCTTTTTATCTTTAATATCTACCTCAAATCCTGATGTAAATTTTTGGAATAGAATTTTTTATGTAATAAAGCTTTAGAATTCTGCAGGTTTAGCTCTGCTTAAATGATTGTAATAGCTTCGGGTGCCAACTACACACAAACCTACAGTCACCTGGAAAGAGGAATCTCAACTGAAAAACTGTCTTGTCAAAATTTTCCTGAATCTGTGTCTCTGACTCTTTTTTAAATTTGAATTTTCACACAATATATTTTGATAATATTCTTCCACTCCTCCAACTCCTCCCTGGTGCTTTCTACCTGCATACCTATCCAATTCAATGTTTTCTCTGGTGTGACACTCCCCTCTGTATGCTATGAATACATTTTATTACCAATGGTTAATAAAGAAACTGCTTTGGCCTATGGCAGAACAGAATATAGCAAGGCAGGAAATCTAAGCAGAAATAGAGGAGGAAAGAAGGCAGAGTCAGGAGACACCATATAGCTGCCAAAAGAGAAAGATGTCAGAACCTTACCAGTAAACTACAAGCCTCATGGTCAAATATAAAATATTATAAAAG
Source organism: Alexandromys fortis (assembly GCF_014885135.2). Taxonomy (NCBI): domain Eukaryota; kingdom Metazoa; phylum Chordata; class Mammalia; order Rodentia; family Cricetidae; genus Alexandromys; species Alexandromys fortis. The sequence continues at coordinate 405,706 of NW_026068015.1, forward strand.
GGTCAATTTAAGATATAAGAGCTAGCTAAAAAAATAAGCCTGAGCCACTGGCCAAGCAGTGTTGCAATTGATAAGGTTTTTGTGTGACTATTTGGGTCTGGGTGGCCAGGAAAGGAATATATAGTTTCTGTTTCCTGCCCCCCTTCTCTCTCTTTCTCTCTCAAAATAATCAAAACAAACAAAAGACAAAAAAATAACAAGATGAAACATACAAATAAACAAAACATGGAGAGTATTTTGTGTTGGCCAACTACTCCAGAGCATGATGTCTTTCCTGGAGTACAGTTGATATACCTAGCTACCTAGCATCACTTCATTGAAGAAAATGATTTTTTTTTTTTTACCCATCCGAGCACATATCAATAGCAAAAAGTTTCTTGGTTAGGAATGGGAATTTGTTTCCATTCCTGCTTCTCCTGCTACTAATTTTGTCTATCTTGAGCTTGCGTATGCTGTCACAGTCTCTGAGAGTTCAGATCCGGGAGGGCAATCAAGTGTAGGAGGTACTATTCCTAGGAAGGTGTACCTGGCCTGTGTGAGAAAGGCTGGGAAGTGGCTAGAAGGAAGCAATGCAGTGAGAAGCTTTCCTTCATGGTCTCTGTTTTAGTTCCTCCAGGTATCTGTTGGTATGGATAATAGACTGGATTCTGCCAGACAAATAAACCCTTTCCTCTCTGAAGTTGTTCTTGGTCACTGATTTATTACAGCAACAGAGAAAATAATAATGCAGAAATTGGTACCAGCAGCACAGAATATTGCTATGATACCTCTGACTGTGTCATTATTTGGGGAGAATTATGGAGGCGTTTTGGAGCTTTCTACTGTAGAAGCTGTTGAGTACTCAGATCTTAAAGAGCTATTCTGTGGAAGCTTGGAAGATAAGATGGTTAAGAGAATTTCAGACATCAAAGACCTGTTTTGTGAAGTTTCAGAAGGAAGTTAACTCTCTATCAATGCTGTTTCTGTTATATTTTAAACTAAGAATCTGTGGAAATAAACCTTCTGTACTTTACTGGGACAAAGGATAGAAGATGGACACTAAATATCTCAAGCTGAAAAATCAGTTGTGATTAATAAGCATTTCTTCCCAGTTAACACATAGACGTTGTGGTTGAAGGTAAGAGAAAGGGGCAAGGTTGCACCTCAAACAGGTAGCCAAAGTTAGTAATGTATAAGAAACTCTAATATGGCACTGGAGTGAAAGAATCATGGAGAGCAGCTGAGGCTTAGCACTGTATAGTAGTCAGAATATCCCTGAAGGGAAGCCAAGAGATGCCATTGATGAAGGTGCAGGCTCAGCTACAGTAGGAATTCCAAAATTGAAAGGGACTTGGAGAGAATCTGGATTTGGCATCACATGGCAGGACTGGGATCCCCAGAGTGACCAAGTGGCCATTGATGAATATGTATCACAGTTGAAGTAGAGATTCCAGCATACTAAAGATGCCAACACCATAGGACAACCAAAATGGACAACAGCAGGTGGGAAATAGGTGACCTGAGTTTACAAAAAAAACTCTATATGATGTACATGACAGAGCTGGGAATGGCGATTGCCTAAGCCTTTTGGAGCGTAAAAGGTCAGGAAGGAGTGCAGATGTTGTACATTGAAGTTTTTATCCTTTCAGGGTTCAGGTTGACTTTGATCTGATTATAACTGTGATATTAACATAAGACTGTGGAAACAAACAGGAAGGGAAGGTTTTGAGTCAAAATGATTTTTTTTATTTATATGGTTTATAAGTGGTAGAATGTCATAGTTTTATATATCCACTTGACACAATCCCCTAATTAAACACTTTCCTTTATTAGCATTGACATGATCATGGTGTCTCTTCACAGCAATAGAAACACTAAGACAGAAATTGATGCTAGGGACTGGGGTATTGCAGCAATAGACTTAACTATGTTTTTATTTGAAGTAACATGGGCTTTGGGGTTTTGGGGTTTGAAAAGCAGAGGAATGCTGTAAGCACTGCTTGATGGGCCATACTAGCAGGAACATGGAAGACAGTGATGCTGAGTGTGATTCGATGAACTGTGGAGATCAAAGTGTTTCAGAGGAGAAGAACACTATTATGTGGCCTAGCAACTGGTGTTAAGATATTTTGGTTGAGTAAAATGGCTGCTTTTTACCCTCATCCAAAGAGTCTGCTTAAGCTTAAAGTGAAGAGTTCTGGCTTAATTCTATTGGTAGAAGAAATCTCAAAACAGGCTTATATACACTTTGTCATATGATTGCTAGTGGTAACTCTAATGAAGATTTATAATGAAAAGGAGCAAGCTGAGCAGGGTAAATTAAAAATGCAAATTTTGAGAAGAAAAGGAGCCCAGGAACTGGAAAGGAGCTAAATTCTATGTCCAAGGAGATAGACAGATTAAAAAACAGAAATAAGGGACTGGTGACCTCAGGGCAAGATTCCACCCAGAAAGCTTCCAACTTGTAAAAAGTAACTAGAGAAAAGCTTAGAGCCCAGTGTGGTGGAGCACACCTTTAATCTCAGCATTCAAGAGGCAGACCCAAGTGGATCTCCGAGTTTGAGGCCAGCTTGGTGTAAACATCCAATTTCAGAATAGCCAACATTAGACAATGAAGAACAGAAAGCTGGTGCAGATGTAGTTGAATGAGGGGGCCACATTCCATCCCCAGTAAGCAGAATTGGACAACTTCGGCCATGAGGTTCTGGCTTTAGAGTTAAGGATAAAAGAAATGGGTTGTGGAATTTACCTCTGCACCTAGAGAAAGCTGCTGAGGTCAGGTATGTGTCTAGGGTGTCCCTCAGTGGAGGCCTAGTAAAAGGGCATTAGTGTGAAACAATGAAGTTTAAGCCTGGATTACCTTGGAGAACACAAGATGTTAGAACTGTCAGAGCTGTTGGACACCTGCCCAGGAAAGCAGCTAACAGGGAAGCAACCCAAGAGGAAGAAGTGTGTCGCAGTCAGCCTAGCTGAAGGGAGCTGGAGATCCAAAGAGAATTTTGACATCAGACATGGAGAAGCACAGTTTGAAATTTGTCTGACTAGATATCAGTCTTGCTTTGATTCAGCATTTCCTCATTATGCTACCTTCCCTGCATTTTGGAATGGTAATGAATATCATTCACCATTATATGTTAGAAGTATGTGATCTGTTTTTGATTTTGATATTTACAGGTGATTAAAGTTAAGAGATTGCACAAATCTCAGAAGAAACTTTGAACTTTAAAACATTTTGAGATATGATAAACTGTGGGGACTTTTGAAGTTGGATTAAATATATTTTTAATTGTGATATGATATATAAGTTTATGGAGGCCAGGCAGTAGAATGTGGTAGTTTAAATGTAATTGCTCCTATAATCTTATAGGGACTTGTACTATTAGGAAGTATGGCTTTGTTTGAGTGGGTGTAACCTTGTTAGAGGAAGTACGTCACTATGGGGGCAGGCCTTGAGGTTTCCTTGGCTCAGGATACCAACTAGCATATCAGTCAACTTCCTTTTGCCAGTGTGATGAAGGACTCTCAACTACTTCTCCAGTGCCATATCTACCTGCATGCCATCATACTCTCCATCATGATGATAATAGACCAAACATCTGAAACTATAAGCAAGCCCCCTCTAATGAACATTTTCACTTATAAGAATTGCCATGGCCATGGTGTCTCTTCACAGCAATAGAAACCCTAACTAAGACAGATACAAAAATTCTCAGTAAAATATTTGCAAACCAAATCCAAGAACATATGAAAAGATCAACCACCATGACCAAGTAGGCTTCATCCCAGAGATTCAGGAATGGTTCAATATATAAAAATCAATAAATACAATCTACCATATAAATAAACATAAAGACATAAACCACATGATTGCGTTATATGCAGAAAAGTTCGTCTTTTACAATATCCAAAAAACCATTAATAGTAAAGGTACTGGAGAGAACAGGGATAGAAAGGTCATGCCTAAAAAGCCTAAAGTCAGTTTAAAGCAAACCTATAGGCAACATAAGTCAAATGGAGAAAAACACATAGCAATTCCACAAAAAATCAGGAACAAGACAATATTGCCCACTTTTTTCATATCTATTCAATAGAGTACTTTGCAAAAGCAATAAAACAGTTGTAGGAGATCACAGAAAAATGGTAATCAAGATCCAGCTATGATACTCTTGAACACATACCCAAAGAATGCCCCATCCTACCACACTTGCTCAACCATGTTCATTATGGCTTTATTTATAATAGCCAGAAACTGGAAACAGTTTAGGTATCCCTCAACAGAAGAATGGATGAAGAAAATGTGGTTCATTTACAGAATGGAGTATTATTTGGCTGTTAAAAAAGATGACATCTTGAAATTTGCAGGCAAATAGATGGAACTAGAAAAAATTATCCTAAGTGAGGTAACACAAACATAGAAAGAAAAGTATGGGATTTATTTACTTATAAGTGGATATTACTTGTTAAATAAATGATAACCAAGGTTCAATCCATAGACCCAGAAAGATTAGGTTAAGAGGAGGGATCTAGCAGATCAGGGAGCAGAAACCTAGATCCACCAGGAAGTGGGAAATAGAATGGATTTTACTGATGAAATAGGGATGGATGGAGACCAGAGCAGGGGGGATGAAATTGAGTAAGAAGATGGGGGGAGATATAGCTGAAATTGGGAGGCATTTGCAGGGTGGTATGGAAACCTAGCGCAGTGGAAACTTCTTGGAAACTGTAGAAAGAGAACCTAATGAGTACTCCTACTAATGGGGCATATGGAGTCTCATCCGGCCATCTCTTGTCACCAAAGAGACTTCCATTATTGAACTAGTTTGTATTTAATTGAGTTGCCCGCCCAGGGGAGCTATGGACATTTCCAGGCTAAGGCTTGCCGTGGGACAATGGTCTTGTACACCATCACTTGTTTGTTTTAATAAAACGCTAATTGGCTAGTAGCCAGGCAGGAAGTAGAGGTGGGGCAACAAGGCAGGCAGTAGAGGTGGGGTGATGAGAACAGAGAATTCTGGGAAGAGAAAAGACTCAGTCTGCAGTCATCACAGAGAAAGCCAGACACAGGGGAAGCAAGATGAGAACACCTCACTGATGAAATGTACCAAGCCACATGGTTAATACAGACAAGAATTATGGGCTAATTTAAGACGTAAGAGTTAATAAGAAGCCTGAGCTTATAGGTCAACCAGTTTTTAATTAATGTAGACCCCTTTATGCTTCTTTGAGATGGAATGTCTGCAGGACTGAGCAAAACAGAAACCTCAGTCAACAAAGACTGAGACAAAGAGTTGTTCTCTATAAACTGACAGTAGGACCTGTGGTATTTTGAAAGGAAATGGCCTCTATAGGGTCCTACTGTGTGACACCATTATACTCATTCAGCAGAAGATATTATGTATATGTATGTATAGACATATTTTTAAAAGAGGTCGTGAATTTGCGAGGAAGTGGGGAAACAAGAAAGGAATCAGAGGAACCTAAGGAATGGCAGAAATGAAGTAAATGCAGCAGTATAGTATTCATACAGAAAATTAATGAAATAAGATATAAATTAATCAGAATGAAAACGAAAAGAAAAGAAAAGAAAAGAAAAGAAAAGAAAAGAAAAGAAAAGAAGCATAGCTGGATGAGCAAATCAGGAAGCAATGTTCCTCCAGGGTCTCTGTTTAATTTCCTGCTTCCAGATTCCTGCCTTGAGTTCCTGCCTTGGCTGTAACCTTATATGTAAGCTGTATGCCTAATAAACAATGATTTTTTTCCCCTAAGTTGGTTAAGGTTGAAGATTTTTCACAGAAAGAAAAAAGTATAGTGATAGAGAAATGAAAGTCTACTTTATTATTGCCTGAAAACTAGTACTCATATATGCTAGTATAACAAATTTAGCAGGCAAGCGTATTCTGGCTTAAAGTATCTTTGCTTTAAATCATAAATTATACATCCTCTGCCAGTAAGTAAAACAAAGATGAAAGTATGCAAATATTTTGAAGCTACTTCCTCTTATAGAGGGGGAAAAATAATTTTTAGCACTAACTTTATCTTAGTGTTCTATTGCTGTAAAGATACACCATTACCAAGCCAACTCTTATAAAGGAAAGCATTTAAGAGGTTTGTTTACAACTTCAGAGGCTAAGTCCCTTTATCAGAATGGTGGGGAGCAAGGCACAATGCAGTCAGGCATGGTGCTGGAGAGATAGCTATGAGCTTTATTCCTGATTCACAGACAGCACGCAAAGAGAGAGACATCGAACCTGACATGCATGTACTTTTGAAACCTCACAGTCACCCTGTGTCAGGACTCCTACAGCAATGCCACACCTCCCAATCCTTCCAAACAGTTCAACTGGAGCCAAAACACTCAAGCATATGAATCTAGGGGGAACAATCTTATCCAAACTACTGTAACTTTTTAGAAGCCTGTATACTCCTTGTTTTGTATAGAATTTAAGTTCTTTAGTTTAGCTGTTTGAGGATGTAAATACAGTTGAAACATGGAAAACTGTCCTTAGGAAGCTTTAAGTTAGGGCTTAGGATTTGAACCAGATTCTTCTGCCTCCAATCTCTGTACTTTCCTACTAATTCATGCCTAGCCTAATTTGTGCTCAGGATAATGATTATATCAAAGAATAAGTCATTCTATTATTGCCAGTGTGACTTCTATCACTTTTCCCAGAACACTGTAATTTATAATATCGATATATACAGGGTTGATTTGGCATCTTCCTTCTCTATCTCCTTTTTCTTTCTCTTTCTACACCTTCTCATTCTCTTTCTCTTCATTCATTACCAAAATATTTGGATTTAAAATATAGAGAAAGTACTACAACTGTATTAGTGTAATATAGTGATTTTTAAATTCATATTGTATATAGCATTATTTGTAAATATTCATGTGCTTATATAGATATATACACTTATGATAAATTCATTTATCAGTAACAAAATAGTATAGTATTCACATATCATAACAATAATTGTAGTTTCTATGGTCTATATTATCTCCTTAATGACCAACTTCACAGTAACCTCATTTATTTTCTGTTGAAATAGGAGTGACAGGGCTGTGTCCCCAGCACCCCGGCCGCCTGCTAGCTCATGCCCGAAATAACAACACACAAACTGTATTCATTTAAACACTGCTTGCCCATTATATCTAGCCTCTTCTCGGCTAACTCTCGCACCTGGACTAGCCCATTTCTAATCATCTGTGTAAGCACCCCAAGGTGCGCTTACCGGGAAGATTCTAGCCTACGTCCATCCTGGGTCAGAGGAGCTTCATTGCATGCATCTGCCCGGGAAAGCTGAGCATGCTTCTCTGTCTGAGGCGTCTGGCTCTGAGAGGAGCTGCATTACTTCTGACCTCACTTCCTTTTCCTCCCAGCATTCTCTTCTGTTTACTCCACCCACCTATGTTCTAACCAATAAAATGGGCCAAGCCAGTTTCTTTATTAGCCAATGACCTTCCTCCATCATTTTTCATTGCCAAATTTAAAAAAAAGGAAGGCTTTAACTTAACATAGCAAAATTACATATAACAAAACAGTTATCAAGTAAAAATTACAATAATCTATATCATAACTAAGGAAAACTATAACTATAGCTAACTATTCTTAACTCCATCAAAGAGTCCAGAAAGATACAATATTACCTAAGCAAACAAGAAAAATGCAACTTTCAAACTCTAGAAAAGACAGAGACATCTCGCTGCCTGGGCAATCACCCAATGTTCCTCTGTACCGTTGGGGCATCCATCTTCGGCCTACAGGTCCATAGTTTCCAGCAGACATTTCCACAAAGCAGGAAATTTCACAGGCAGTCACTATCTGCTTGTCCTGAAGAATGTCTTGCAGACTCTTTCATGAATCAGGAACCCCAAAAGGTCATCTCACCTTTAGGCAAGTTCAGCAGTCCTCTCTCTGCAGGTTCTCTGAGTCCAGTTTATGCAATAGTCCAGGCAAGAGCAGTTTCTTGCCCAAATGGCTATCAAACTCCATAAGGATCCTCTTCGATGCCCACCTTCCTCTTGAAGTAGATTGGTGCTGCCAGGAGCAGAGTGTCTCATTGTCATGAAAAACCCTAAGTTAATAAAACATTTAATAGCATATTCCGTAGTCTTTGAAAAATATGAAGAATGCCTATCTAACTGAAATATATATCTATATATCTAGAAAATCTAACTAACATGACTACAAACTTGACTGTTATTAATGATTATCCATTAATAACCTATATACATTACATTTTTAAATGAACTATACAATCACAATACCTTAATAAAGATCAGAAATACATATACATATAACAAAACTGACCTTAAATCTCTATCAATAAAGCAAAATCTATACTAATGCAAATTATTCATATCTATATCATATCCCCCTTTAAATGTAAAAGAACGTTTATAAACCATATTTGGGAACATGGGCGCAGTGTTTTCTCTCCAAACTGCTTCCTGCTGAATGGGGGCGTCATTAATTAGGTCTTTCATGGTATAACCTGTGTGCTAGTTTAATCTCAGTTGGCAGTTGAGCGAAGCAATTTTCTGAAGGTATTCACAGCAACCATTCAGGAGGGCGTGGTCCATCATACCATATCAGAATAGAAGAAATGAACAGGGTCTCATAATTCTCACATATTAATTTAGCCCATTTCTAATTATGTGTGTAAGCACCCCAAGGTGCGCTTACCGGGAAGATTCTAACCTATGTCCATCCTGGGTAGGAGCTTCATTGCATATGCCCAGGAGAGCGGAGCATGCCTCTCTGTCTGAGGCATCTGGCTCTGAGAGGAGCTGCATTACTTCTGACCTCACTTCCTTTTCCTCCCAGCATTCTCTTCTGTTTACTCCACCCACCTATGTTCTAACCAATAAAATGGGCCAAGCCAGTTTCTTTATTAGCCAATGACCTTCCTCCATCATTTTTCATTGCCAAATAACATGAATTATAATTTCAATTAAGAATACCAATTAAATTCTCATTTGTATCACAATAAACATTTTATTTAATATTAGTTATTGAGAAATGCTTTATCTCATATCTCAGAATGTCAAGCATATCAATATGTTTTTTAATATTGTTTTAGGAATTTAATGGTAGGTTTAGCTTTGTCAGTCATTCTTTGTTAATGTTCCTCTGGCATAGAATAACAAATTATTAGGGCTAGCAAGGTAGTTCAGAGGGTAAAAGTGCTTGCCATCAGATACCTTAATGACCTAAGTTCATTCACAGAAGCATACAGAGTAGAAGATGACAAACAATGGCCCCACACATACATGTATGCACACATACATAAACACAAAGTAAATAAAATGTTTTTTTAAAGCCCTTTCATGTGTGTGGTGTAGGTGAATCTTTGTAAGAGAATGTGCATGTGTACATTTTAGCACATGTGTGCATGCAAATATGTTCACAAATGTGGAGATGGACATTGGGTATCTTCCACTATGGTTTATGAAACAGAATCCCTCACCGAACATAAAATTGATTCAAGTGGCCTGGTTAAATAATGAGCTTCAGTGATTTCCTAGCTACACCACCAACCTCTACACTGGAGTTACAGAATACAGGGTTATGTAACCAGCTTTCTACATGGGTGACAGGGACCAAACTCAGGTCCTCATTCTGACAGAATAGACACCTTACCAAGTCATCTTACCAGACCCTAAAACAAAAAAAAGTTTTTTTTTATTTGTTGACAACAGACCTCAATTTTTAAAATCTTGAATCTTTGAAAAGATTAAATTTTGCAATTCAAAATTTTGAAATATTGCAATGATGCCTACCTAACTTAGTTTTTAGTGTCTGAGAGATGCTTAAAAAGTCTCAAAATGGCAAAAAGGAGAATTGATATGCATTAACACCCTGTGTTTATTTGAATGTAAAGGATTCCCCACAAGACAAAGTTTCAGGCAGTTTCTATACAGAAAACATGTTGAGTTTGGAGGAACCTGAAGTGAAGGTATGGGGTTTATACTCTAGATTGAAAGATAGATTCTGAGAACCATCGGGCCATTTCAGTACCTTTTTCAGGACATACAGAATGTTCCTGGAAATAACAAAGAAACATCTCAAGTAATTAAATCAAGGTATGTTTCACAAAAGCAATCATCCCATCTAAGACTTCTTAGAATTCCTTTGGTCATCATATAAGGCCAGTGTTAAGTATAACATTCCTCCCCAAAGTCATATCCATTTGGTATTTGACCTAGAATTCTAAGATATTATTAAAGAAAATTATTGTTTCCCTTTGAAATTGGACTGAGTCTAGAGTAGTATATAACCTAACCATAAATAAGAGTGTCATACTTTTAGTAATCTATAAACATAGTTATCCCACCTAACTTGTCATTACTATTCATGTTTCCTATTACCCATTACAGCTTCAGAATTGTATATCAAAAGTCAGAAGTCACAAAGCAAATCTTATAATTGCTTCTATAAACCCCTATTCTAGTAACAGCTGATGCCAGTTTCCAAAACAACTTAGATTTATTCTAGGTCAACTGTAATTAGACATTTGGATTTTAGAACTATAAAAAGTTATAGGGAGCATAGTAGTTTATAATTATTTAACAGGCTATTGAATAAAGAGATCTCTAATTCCTAGAATTTTTTTCAAAGATCCAGAACTGAAGGAGAAAACATAAAATCACTAATTGCAAAGAGATTCACCAATAATTAGTGCTATGGAACTTGCCCCGGATTTTATTTTAAAATATGGCCATTAAACCCATTTGCATTAAGGCCTAACTCCTTTCAATCCACAGAGGAAAAAGCCAAAATAATTCTAGCTGCTCAAAGAAAATCAGAAATAGGCTGCAAATAATAGGCTATGAATTACCGCCTTCAGCTGATGTCAATGAGCCTCAAATTCTACAGGGTGACTAGTGTGTCACTAAAATTGAGTGAAGGAATATTGTTAATATAGACACTGAGATCTTTTTTCTGATCCACAGTTGGAAGAATCATATTACCGAGGATGTGGACAAGACTGAGCTGTCCTATCATTGACAACGTAGGTAAGAGTGAGCTATCCTGCGGCCGAGGATATGGGCAAAACTGTGCTGTCTTGTGTTTGGAGATGAGGGCAAGCCTGTGCTGTACGGTACTTCAGGACACTCAAAGAACATCTATCTACTGCAGTCTCCTCCGGCACTGAGCATGCGTGACATATCCTGAGAGCACAGGAGCTCATAAGGGAGCTGCGGGGCACCACAAGGAGTCACTGGTATGGAAGAGGAGCTATAAGATATCTCCATTTATAGTTATCCCAAGTGAGGATAGTCACTCAGATCATCACCAACTGTAGGATTATGGAGTCAGGATACTGTCCTGCCAGTTGGGGGGGTGGGGTGTGGAACCTGGCCGATGACTTAACACTTGAAGAAAGAAGCTCAAATCTGTGGGTCACCACTGAATGAGCATTTACACATCACTCATGCTTGAAGGTTGCTGAGTTTACGAGCACCATCTCCATGTGCTTCTTGCACTCTTCCCTGTGCCCACAGGGACGAAGCCTCCAGGGCTTTCCCATGAGAAACCTCTGCAACTGGGAACTCTCCAACCACAGATCTCTGCACCATGTTTCTGTTCTAATTATTTTCTTACGTCTCTATGTTTTCATCTTCTTTACAGAGTTGTTCTTTTCTGTCTATTCATCGCTTCCCTAAAACTCAGTTCTTCTTCTCATTTGGATAAATGGGCACAACAAACCTTAAATATCCCCAAATCAAACTTGGTGTATACATTTTTCTTTACCTTTTTTCCCCTTCTTAGTCAACAAGTCACTTAAGCTCTTTCCCTTTAGTAATGAGTCCATTTATTTTGTGCTTCCTTCATGCACTGTAGCTGGCCTGCTTTTCAGGGTGAGAGAAGCAATATTTTTTCCCACTTTTTAAAATAGATTTTTTTTCATACAACATGTTCTGATCACGGTTTCCCTTCCCTCATCTCCTCACAGATTCTCTCCACATCCCCATTCACCCTACACCATGCCTTCTTTCTCTCTCTTTAGGAAATAGTAATATTTAAAACAAAGAATGTAAAATGTTTAAAAAGAAAGAGGAAACAAGGAAAAAGCACAAGAAAACACACAAAAAAACAAAACCCATAAGACATGAAATAGGAAACCATAATATAAAAGCAAAAAAAAAGCATTTTTTAAAATCCTCAGAAAAGCAGTATGTAGATAAAAAAAATCTACAAAAATAACACTGAACTTATTTTCTGTTGGCCATCTACTGCTGAGCATGCAGCCTAGCCTAAAGTGTGATGTATATACTTTTGTGTGTAATTGCCAATTAGATAGAGCTCCTTGGTTAGGGATGGGAAGCCCAAGTCCACTGAAGCAACTTTTTTTTTCTGCCTTAGGAAAAGTTTCTATTTTAATATGCCTGTGTGACAAAGCAAAGAATTCTCAAAAAGCTAATCTAAATCTACTGTGTGACCCAGCTAAATCACTCCTTGGCATATGCTCAAAGGACTTGTGATGTGGGAGTGTCATATATCAATCTGTTGATTTCATTGGTTAAGTTATAATAAACCAGCTGCTTGGCCTAATGCCTGGAACATAGATGGGAGGAGTAAACAGAATAGAATTCTGGGCGGAAGAGGAAGTGAGGTCAGACTCTGCTCTGCTCCCAGAGAGACCCGACAGCTCTGCTGGAGCAGAGACACCGCCATGCTCAGCTCTCCCAGGCAGCTGCAACCCACGATGGACTTAGGCTAGAATCTTTCCGGTAAGCGCACCTTGGGGTGCTTACACACATCATTAGAAATGGGCTAGACCAGGTGCGAGAATTAGCCTGTAAGGGCTAGAGTTCATGGGCCAAGCAGTTCTTTAAATGAATACAGTTTGTGTGTTGTTATTTTGGGCATAAGCTAGCCAAGCGGCCGGGGTGTTGGGGACGCAGCCCCGCCGCTCATATTTCAACAGACTTGACACCTAACTCCACAGAAACTTGCTCAGTTCTATGCAGAGCCGCTCTATTCTCAACTGCTAGGAAGTAGAACACGAATGTCTTTCAACAAATAAACAGGTAATAAAAATGGTATTTATACTTAAGGGAATATTATTAAGCTATAAAGAGAAATGAAATTATGAAATTTGCAGGTAAATGGATAGAAGCAGAAAATATTCTTTGGAGTGAGGTAAATAAGACCCAGAAAAACAGACCCCACATGTTCTCTCTCTTTTGTGGATCCCAGCACCAAATCTTCAGAAATATGACCATGCAACCAAGAGCAATCATAGAAAAAGGAACATTAAAAAAAAAAAAAAAGGATTACAGCAGTCGGAAAAAGTGCTAGGGAGGGAACAGCAGGATACAGGAGATACGGAGAATTGGGAAAATACTGTGGGGTGGTTTCAGCTAGGGAGAGGAGGGGGAATCAATACAGATGGAGAGAGGATATGGAAGAATAAATAACACTAAGTTTGTCTGTAAAAACCTTAAGATAGCATATTATTTTATATTTTTCTAATGTTAACTAGCTAGCTGTCACCACTGTTGACTAACAATCCTTTCTGAAATCTGATCTCTATATGCCTGATGGACACATCCATGGCAACTCAAGTACATGCTATGTGTGAAATATATAGCTAATTATGGGTGGCTATTGAGGGCATAGATCTGAGAGAACTTCCTACAGCCACTTTACTGAACTCATATAATTTCCAACTGCATTCTGTTCTATTCCTTATACCCACAGATAAGTAGTACCCAAACCTCATCAAAGAAGCTTCATTTTGTTGAAGAAAGAGTGTGAATGATATAAATGAATTTTGTTTTTAAAAGTTACAAATAGGGGCACCCAGTTGGTGATTGACTGTGTGAAGGCAGGAGACTTGAGGTGGTTGGTGGAAGGCATTGTTTGTTAGTGCCTAGTGCTCATGGTTTCTAACAGTACGATGGGAAAAAAAGTTACAAATAAAAAAACTGCTTGGGAGGCCAGCTATTACTGGGTGTGCAGTTAATATATTGAATTTTATCCAAGGCATAAATATTGTAGAACCTTGTTTGTTTGTCATCTATGATGAAATAAGTCATGTGGAAACTCTCTCTCTTTCCCCCACCCTCTGTGTGTGTGTGTGTGTGTGTGTGTGTGTGAAATTTCTCCGACAAGGTGACCCTAAAATGTAGTTATTAATGCTTAAAGCGATAGCCATATTAAAAATGAAAAATAAATAAGACAAATCTATTCTGCTGTTGGAAATGAGATATAAGCTTATTTGAATTAAGCATGCTATTTATAATATTTATAATAAGTGTAAAAAAACATTGGCAGTTTTATATTTTGAAAATCTGTTAATACTCTTAAAATAAACTAACCTGTTCTTATTTTCTCTTAAATATGTTTCTGGTTTCTCAGGATAGCCTTTTTTTAAAAAGTTTGTTTGTTTGGTTTTNCTCACAGAGATCCGCCTGTCTCTGCCTCCCAAGTGCTGGGATTAAAGGCATGTGCCACCAATGTCAGGATAGCCTTTATATAATAGTCATTGTCTCCATGATATTTTGTAAAAATCACATATGTCATAAGTATGGGGATGCATAGATATTTTATAGATTTAGACAGTAATTCCTCTCTATACTAAAAGAAAAGCCAACCAAATATGTATCTATGTATCACCTATCATCTATCATTAATCAATATAGCTAAGCATTTATCATCTATCTAAATATCATTTGCCTAAGATCTACCTATTGAGTTATTTCTTTATGAAAATTAAAAGTAAATATTTGGAAGGAGTCCCTGCAGAGGAATCATATATGGACCAGTATCCGGAAGGAGTAGAATGGCTGTTTCCCATGAGGGTGTTGAAGAAAGCCTTCCTAAGAGATACTTAGAGACTCAATTGAAGAAACTGAGTGAATGTGTGGAAATAAGTACTACTCTACATAACAGGATAACATAGACACTTCTCCATGATGCAGTAATGTTATATTAGTAATTACTAACATAAGTAGCAATTACTAGTATTATTATATTAGTAAAAAGATTTTAGCATTTTCTATTGCTATGATGAAATACATGGAACAAAGTATTTTGTAATAGAAAGTATATTTGATGTTTACCTCTTGAGAGTCAAGAAAATATGAGGAACTGGCAGCTTTGGTGATGACTGCCCTATCTAAGTCACAACGTAGCTACTGCTACCATATTGCAGAATAAGAGGAGAACAGATATGGAAAGACAAAAAGTCATAGACTAGGCATGATCTCATTTGAGGTTATTCCTGAAGACTAAATCATTTCCTACCAAGCCTACCTCTTAAGGGTTATACCATTTCCAAACCTCACCACTCTGGGGAGCAAGCTTCCAGCATGAACCTTTGGATTCAGACCACATACAAGTCATGGACACTAAGGAAGATGATGTTCTATTCTATTACGTATGGAGACTTAATCCTTATGATAATATAATAGAGATTACAGAATTCAAAGATCATGATGCAGACTTCAGGCAGCATAGACTTTTAGAGAGGACTGTGATATAAGCATATTTGGATGGAAAAGTAGACCAGAGCAGGCTAAGGTCTTCAGGGGAAAGAATACTGAGAGAGCTGGGAAGGTCCTAGAGCCCCCAGGAAAGGGAAAGAGAAAGACATCCTTGAAGAATGTGGGCTCATTCTGAGCATTGCTCTAAATGTAGAGCACAGTTTACAAGTTTATTTTTACCAGAATAGTCCTGGTTTCTATAAGCAGAAATACTTAAAGGTGTGAAAAGTATCCATCAATATTAGATGGTGTTTTTTCATCTAAACAATGTCAAGTGTCTCGTTTGTGGTTTCCTCAGCTTTACCGAATGAGTAGATCCTAGTAGGAACATGAAGGGATTCTGAGAGTCTTCACTTGCTGTTCATTCCCAAGATGATGCTGAGGCTGCTGACTTAAAAACTAGACCTGGGAGCCGCACTGTTGAGCACTTTGAATGGTCCCAGTGACTGGTGCTCAATACAGCTGCCCTGGGTCAGGTTGACTCTCAACTCTTTAACAAGCAACTTAGGATGTGAAAACTTTGTTTCCCTGAAAACAACTAAACATAAACTATCTTAACCAATTTTAATTAAAATATTACATGATTTCTCCCTTCTCTACCCTCCCTCCTACACATCTCATGTCTGAACCCCCTCCCAAATTTGCAGCTTCCTCTTCTTTAACCATTGTTGATAGATGATAGATATAGATATAGATATAGATATAGATATAGATATAGATATAGATATAGATATAGATATAGATATAGATATAGATATAGATATATAAATCAACATACATGTACAACTTACTGAATCCAATTAGTGTTTGCCTGCATGCTTATGTGTCTAGGGCTGATCACTCCATATTGGGGTTCATCCCTGGGGAAGGCTAAATCTCCCTCTTTCAGGAGTAATCAATTGCCTGTAGCTCATTTAGGGGTGGGGCCTTGTGGACTTGCCTCCATCTCTACTGGGATGAAAACTGTTGTTTGAATTGTTTGTGTCTTGTTTAAGCAGTCATGTTGTTACAGTATCACTGGTGAGACTTTCCTCTCATTTCTAGGAAAAACAAACTCACAGCAGACTTTTTGGACATTTGCCTTTTATAATCTTGGTCACATTTTCTATGACTGCCCTCAACCTTGGGTACAGGAGCTGTGTTGTAAATGGATCATTTGGGGCTGGGGACCCCAATGTCAGTAATTCTCTGTATTTTGAACAGTTGTGGAATTCTGTAATAGTCTTCATCAGCTGCAAAAAAAAAAAAAAGTTGATAAGGGGTGAGAGTTACATTTATTTGTAGGCATAAGGATAAGTATCTAGAATATGGTTAGGTATTATGCATGGGCCTCCTCTAAGGCCAATGCTAAATAGCCACATATAGTTTGGCTAGACTACAGTACCAGGGATAATTTCCCTTCTGCTCAATAAACCTTGAGTGCAAATAGACAAGTGCTGGTTATCATCAAATGTAGGTCCCCCTATTGCACCTTTAGGAATAGCTTGCCTTGCAGGCTATTTTTGTGTTCCTTAAGTGTCACAGCTGGGTAGGACTAGTGATGGATTTTTGCCTTAGTAGTTTGTATAGCACCTTTTAATACCATGAAAGCTAATCCTCAGGGAAGAGTTTTTGGTTCAGTTCCACTGCAACCTCTTATTCCTATGTCCAAAGTAGGTAGTGTTTGGTTAAAAGCATCACCTCAGCTCCCTAACACCCATTTATACAAAGAGTCTGAAATGTTTAGTTGGGGGGCCTCACCCCAGTCCCCTGCATCCACATATACAAGGAGTCTAAAATGTTTGGTGGAAAGTTCCAAGCCCCCTCCCCTGGCAGTGGCTGCAGTCTGGACTCTACCTCCAACACAGCCCGCCCAACAGTGACCCCTCCCAGGGAGGGTCCAGACCACTCCTACAGGCTATTTATACTGCCCCCCCCCCGAGAATGAACACATGGTTTTCCTTTTTTCCTCTCCAGTGGTCATTCTGGTTCTCCTTTTCCCTCTCCGTATTTTCCCGGGAGCCACACGGGAGAGCTGGCATCTATTAAATCTGGGTTTCTTCTAATTTAGTCTAATTTGGATTGCTGCATTGGAAAGGCTTGTCAGTCCTAAAGATACTTAACATTTAGAGGTCCCACGGGGAGCTGTTTTTCCCACTGGCCCAGAGCTGTGTGTTGGAAGATGCCCTTCCCACCCATGCTCTCTGCCAGGCTAATATCGGCTTCATCTGGGTACAAGCCTCTAGGGTTCAGGGTCCGTTTACATTTTATTTGGCATATGTAGGTAGTCTGTGTAAGCCACAGTCCGTGCAAAATTCCCAACCTCACCAGCACAGAGGCAGTCCTAGCTGAGGTGGGATTGCATGGGGTGGAGTTGGCTGCCCACTGTATTTCTCAGGCTCCTCTGTTTTTGACTTAAGAGTCTTTTCTCAGTGGAGGCAAAGTGGTAGGCATTGAGTCTTGAGACTTGGCATAGACTTGTAAAAATGGACATTTACAATTCGAAGCCTGATCTCCAAATGCCTTTGGGCTGCTTTTTAGAAAAATCCTTTTAAATTGGGGTTATCTAGCATCTAACATAAACAAACAAGACTCCAGGTGCCCACAGTTTCCTGGAGGCTGTGCTTGGGCTCCCACTCCCCTCCCCTGCTCCCTTCCCTATTTCTCTAGCTGTTTATTGTTTGTCTCCTTTTCCGGCAATAATCTTGTCAGGCTGGGACTCTCTACTGTGGATCCACATCTGTTTTCTCCCTGTCCTTCCTCTCTAAAACTGTATAGGTGTTCTGTCCTTATGTTTCTGTTCCTTTTTACAACGTCTGCAAATCTGGTCCTTAATGGGACCACCTATGCTCTTCCCAGGTTTCTGCCACCTACCTACAAGAGGATTTTTAAAATGGTCAGCTGACACAGTTCCTAAAAAAGTTTTTACTTGCCTGTTAAAATAATGTGATCACACTATACTTTTATGACTATCTCTGTGTGTGTTTGTTTCCATGGTATGCTTGTCTTATTTCACTGTGTGTATATGTGAGTGTTTTAAGATCTGTTAAACTTATAACTCCGAATTACAACAGCTCTCAATATGTCTCTCAATATGGTGAAATAATTTTCTCATGAATTATTGTAATACCATACTGGACTTGAAACTGAATAATTGTACACAAAATTACCACGTTTTTGTTCTGTTCATAAGTTTTCTTGTATCTTTCCATATGGTAACCATTCATAAGAGGCAAAGATAGGACAACAGTGAAGAAGATCATATTTTAAAACTTAAGCTAACTTCTGCTCTCATCAGTAATGTCTGGTACTTTCTGGCTTTGTCTATGCCATGACAATTTTTTTCCTCTGTCTTTACCTTGCTGTTTTCTTTTCATGTGTATCTGTCTCTCCATATCCAAACGTTCCTAGCCATTTTCTTAGTCTTTACAGTCCACTTGAATAGTGTAACTTGATAAAATATTAAAAACTCATTTTCTAAATTCAGTGAAATTCTGAGTTTTTATAGACTTCGAATAAACATCATTCCATTCAACACCATTGTTACCACGACCGGCATGAACAGCACCACCATCCTTTTACAACTTGAGTAACAAAAGGCTCAGAAAGTTAAAATGCTGATGGACTTTCCAAGTGACCTACTTAGTGCAGGAAGCTCAGCATGCTGACTTCTTGCAGTGCTTCATTATAAAATTATTTGATGTACAACATAAAAATTAAAGGTATACATATTATAAATGTATTTGTCTTAAATAGCTTTGACTCCCAACCTTACACCTAGTGTTACCTGAGCCAGGAGTCTCGAATGACAGGAATTCATGTCAGTTGCTTAAATCAAAATGTCCTGTGTGCATGTCTGCTGTGGATTGCCTAGATTGCTAATTGTCCTGCCCACTGTGTGCAGTACCATCCTGAGGCAGGTGAGCCTGAACTTAACAAGAAGGCTAATTAGTCATGACCCTAGGTAAAACCAGGAGCGCTTTCTTCCACGGTTTCCAAGTGCCTACCTTGAATTCCCTCAGTGATAGACTATAACTGGAAGGGCAAGTCAAATAAACCATTTTCTCCCCTAAGTTGCTTAGAGGGCTGTAACATGACAACAGAAATAAAACCAGAATAGTATTGCTTAGTGTCTTAGTTAGGGTTTCTATTGCTGTGAAGAGACACTATGACCACAGAAACTCATAAAAAAATGAATGGAAGTAGTGGCATACAGTTTCAAAGGTTCAGTGGCCGGCAGGCAGGCATAGTACTGACTCCATCTTGATCAGAAGGCATTAGGAAGTGGACTCAGACTGACACAGGCAGTATCCTGAGCATAGGAAATCTTGAAGTCCATGTCCACAGTGGCACACTTTCTCCAACAAGACCATACCTACCCAAACAAAGCCACACCTCCTAATAGTGCCACTCTCTATGAGCTTATGGGGCCAATTATTTTCAAACTCGGTATGTTTTCACAAGCTCAGCACTCAAGGAAGAGCTAGACACTGTGATCCACTGCCTTACCTTAGTAGTCACCAATAAAGATGACTACTTTCCTTACCATCAAGAGTGATGGAAGCCTTCCATTTTTATTATGTGAAAACTAAATCAGTGACACCTTCATAAAGATACTGTATTAGTTTAATATTGCTGATAAAAATATCACAAAATTAATGGCGTAAAACAATACAAATTTATTTTACTAAAGTTTTATCAATTAGAAATCTTATACAGATCTTACTGCCACAAGGTAAATACTTGTCTAGGCTGTTTCTTTATGTAGTCTCTGGGACATGGGTCTATGCCTTTTCCTTTTCTTTTTTTCTGTCTTTCTTTTTTTTTTTTTCTACTCAGCGTTTCTCTGTAGCTTTGGTGCCTGTCCCAGAACTAGCTCTTATATACCAGGCTGGCCTAGTACTCACAGAGATCCATCTGCCTCTGTTTTCTGGGGGCTGGGATTAAAGGCATTTGCCATTAGTGCCTGGATTTTCTAATTCTGGAGACCACTCACAATCCTTGGCTTGTTGTATCCTCTCTCCATCTTCATCTCTATCTTCAATCTCCATCTTCAAAGTTGATTCTTTTTCTCTCATTTTCCTCTACAGATAGCTAGGGGAGGTTCTACATTGTCAGACCCATGCCATCAGATAAAAAAAACCCACATACAGATGATTGGTCCATGGTCACATTACTAGAGTGCCCTTGGTCAGGCTGACATGGCACATTCACAGATCTCAGGGATTAGACATAAGCATCTTTATGGGTCACATTTTTAGGGTTCAGGTGCTGAATGACAGTGGGTACAGGTACTCAGAGTTAATCAATGCTCAGAGTTCCTCAGAGCAATCCTGCAAAGTCACCTTCTTCCCAACATAGTGAAATTCTTGCTGTTTTGATGGTGGGAATTCAGTTCTTTCTGAGTCCAGTACCATAAAACTCACTCCTGAGTTTCCCCATTACCAGATTTTACTGCTTTCCAATGTGCTGAGTCAAAAACTCTGAAGGTCTTGCATTTATTCTGCTTTCAAGCTGATGTGTTAGCATATCAGCTTCAAGGATGCTGGCAAGATGCACAGCGTGTGGGACAGAGATGAAAGAGGGACACAGATTAAAATGCACCCCAGATCCCAGGTGTAAAGTCCCCATCTGACAGCACCACTACACAAAGCAGTTATAGGCAGCAGAGCCTGCTTAGATCCTTGGAAGGGGGATGCCTGAACCGTACAGAGGGGCTCCAATCTTCCTATCTGCTTTCTGGCCATCATGAAGTAAACAGGATACCCTCTCCCCTGTTTTTCCCACCATGATTCTCTGACTCATCTCAGTTCCAAAGGCAGCTGAAGAGTTGACCATGAATGGAATCCTCTGGAACCATTACTCTCTAGAGTTGAGGTTTCAAGTAGGTTTGTGTCCTTACACAATGATGGAAAGCTAACACATGCATATGTCTATCTGCGACACGAATATTCGCAGTTTGTTCCAGCTTCCATTTTGCATCTCTCTCTGGACAACACAGAGACAAATATGCAGCACTCCTCACCTGGGGTAGTCTCCTTACAGCAGAAGAACCCCAAGGGTAGTTAACCCTGCCTCTATACTAGACAAATGCCTGCATGCTTTTGCCCTATGACTAGACACTATTCCTACTTCTATGGATGATTGAACCTTTAGGTTGCTGTGGCATGAAATATTATTCCATAAAGCCCTTCAGGACACCTTGAGGGTATGCTCTGGAATATCAGCCTTGTGTGCACCTGCTTCTGAGATACACAGGGAAGCAACAGGCCTAGAAGGGAGTTTTCTCCTAACATGCTGTCCGTTCTTAGAGTCAGGATTGCAAGTAGATTACAACACTTTTCTACAAGGAAGATCATCCTATGGCTTCACAGAGCCTATGTGGAAAGCATTACAAAAGGGAATCCAGAATGCTTTTGCTTTAAGGCATCTACAAGCTGGTTGACAATGGAAAACACACAAGATGATGTTTTAGAATGAAGTAGAATTTGCTCAGCATGGATCAAGGCACTTCTCTTTGTACCTAATAATTTGCAGAAATTACTGTTATTGGGCATTACATATTCTGTGATTTCTTCAAGTTTGATTTTTTTGTAATAAACTTTGTTTTTAGTGTATCTTAAGCACTGAAAACTAATAGATGTATTTCATTATGCAAACAATCTATAAATAGGAAATTAATGCAGTCTTTGGTGCAGTTGGGCTTAGCAAAAAGTGGTCACATGAACCTGAGTAGATAACTGAAATGAAAACAGGGTTCCACATTTTAAGTACATGAAGGAGAAGTGCGGGAAGGGAGGGAGACAGATTTGCAGAATTCCACATGTCTACTACTAAAACCAACTGAGTTTGAAGATTAAAAACAAATACACTGTTGGCCATCTTCCTCCACCACTTCGCTCAAATGCGGGAAAAGACCTCCCTTACAATTTTTAATTTTGTTTTCAATCGTTGTGCATAAAAGTATTTAGCTCTTGGCCTGATTTCCCTTTTAACTTCTTGTACTAAGTAGAACTAGACAATGGGTCTCAGGGTTGAGTATTTAAAGGTGTTTGTGAGAATGTGTATTGGGAGTAGGGAATGCAATGGAAACCTCGATTATGACACTAAGCTTCATGGAAAACACTGTTGGATGGTGCTGAGGGAGGAACAGGGCAGCAGATGCCCCAAAGCACAGCTTCTAATCAGGAGGAGCTGATGGGTTCAAGAGACATAAGGGAGTCTGGAGATAACCAATCTGTGCCTTAGCAACAAACGCGTTTCTCAGCCAAGCTTTCCTCTCTGGCATTTGGAAAACAGTGGCAGCTTTAATTGTGGTGAAGAAAGTAGAAAGAACAAGGGTTCTTTTTCCTTCCCAATTTGTATCTCTTGATCTCCTTTTGTTGTCTTATTGATCTAGCTAGAACTTTGAGTACTGTATTGAATAGATATGGATAGAGTGGACAGCCTTGTCTTGTTACTGATCTTAGTAGACTCACTTTGAGTTTTTCTTAATTGTATTTAATGTTGGATGTTGTTTTGCTGTATATTGTCTTTATTTTGCTAGGTATGTTCCTTGTATCCCTGATCTCTCTGAGACCTTTATCATGGAGGGGTGTTGGATTTTGTTGAAGGCTTTTTCAGAGTCTAATGATATTATCTTTTTTTTACCTTTAGTTTATTTATATGGTGTATCACGTTGACAGATTTCCATGTGTTGAACCATCCCTGCATTTCAATGATGAATCCTACTTCATAATGGTGGATGATTCTTTTGATGAGTTCTTGGATTTGGTATGCCATTATTTTATTAAGTATTTTTGTGTCAGTATTCGTGAGGGAGCTTGGTCTGCATTTTTCTTTCTTAGTAATGTCTTTGTGTGGGCTTGGGTATCAAGGTAACTGTAGCCTCATAAAAAGAGTTTGGCAATGTTCCTACTGTTTCTATTGTGTGGAACAATTTGAGAAGTATTGGCATCAGCTGTTCTTTGAAATTCTGGTAGAATTGAGCACTGAAACCATTGGGCCTTGGGTTTTTTGTTTGTTTGGGAGACTTGATGCTGCTTCTATTTCCCAGGGGGTTATAGGTCTACTTAAATATATTATCTTGTCTTGATTTAATTTTAGTACATGGTACCTATTCAGAAAATTGTTCATTTCTTTCATATTTTCCAATTTTGCGGCATACGGGCTTTTGAAGTATGACCTAATAATTCTCTGAATTTCCTCAGCATCTGATGTTATTATGTTCCCCTTTCCACTTCTGATTTCATTAATTTGGAAATTCTTTCTCTGCCTTTCATAGCACAAGGACATTAGCTCAGCTATGTTCATAGCAGCATTATTTTTAATAACCAGCATCTGGAAACAACCTAGATACCCCTCAACCAAGGAATGGTTAAACAAAAGATGATACATTTTCACATTGGAGTATTACTCAGCTGTAAAAACAAATGATATCTTGAAATTTTCAGGCAAAAGGATGTGCCTAGAAAAAAAAAACATCCTGAGTGAGGTAACCCAGACCCAGAAAGACAGTATGGACTCACTCATAGTGGATATTAGATGTAAAGCAAAGGATAACCAGACTGCAATCTACAACCCCAGAGAAACTAGGAAAGAAGGAGGAACCTAAGAGGGACCACATGGTGGATCCTTAAAAGGGGAAATAGTTAATATCTCTTGGGTAAACTGAGAGGGGGTTAAAGAGAGAGAGGATGAGGGATGGGAACATAAGTGTTCCAGATGGCTGAGTTGGGGAAGGGACAGAAAGGGAGAGCAATGAAAGATTTCTTGAGAGAGGGAGCCATTATGGAGTTAGGGAGAAATTTGATGCTACGGAAATTTCCAGGAATCAGCAAGGATGACCCCAGCTAAGATTTCTAGTAATAGTGGAGAGGGTGCCTGAACTGGCTTTCCCCTATAATAGATGAGCACCTGGAGTTCAGCTGAAGAGAAGGAGGAGGGATCATATGAGCAAAGGAGGTCAAGATCACGATGGGGAAAATCATGCAGACAGCTGAGCTGAACTAGTGGGAGCTGACAGCTGGAGAACCTGCATGGGACCAAACTACGCCTTCTGAAAGTGGGTGACAGCTATGTGGCTTGATCTGTTGGAGTGAAGGGGACTGGCCGTGAGACTGAGACTGCTGCCTGAACTGACTTTCTGAAGCTCGTTTCCTTTAGTGGGATACTTTGCTCAGTCCTGATACATGGGGATGAAGTTTAGTCCTGCCTGAACTTGATATGTCAGATTTTGTTGACTCCTTAAGTGAGGTTTTACCCACTCTGAGGAGTGGGAGGGGATAGGATGGGGAAGGTGGGGAAGAGAGGATAAAGGGTGGAAGGGAGAATTGGGGTTGTATGTAAAATGAAAAAAAATTTAAATAAATAAAAAGAACAGAAAGTGTTGTAGAAAAGCTGTGTTCTTCTGTGGTTACCTGTTGGGGTAAAGGCCACTCCATAGCCCCTGGCATCCATATCACCAAAGAGTCTGGAATGTTCCAGTGGAAGTTCCATCCCAAGCCCCCTCTCCTGGAGCTACTTCAGTACAGACTTTACCTCCATAAAAGCCCGACGATGACCCCTCCCTAGAGATGCTCAACACCACTCCCACAGGGTATTCAAATTGCACCTTAGAGAAGAGAAGAAACACATGATTTTCCAGTCCTCCTTTCCTGGCTCCTCTCTTGGGGGCTGGAGAGCCACCAGATAACATTGTTATGCATTAACCTGGGCTTTTTCTAATTCAGTTTGATTTGGTCTGATTTGGATTATTGTATCGGTGGACAGTCTTATGGGGTGCAAATTTTTTTATTCTTTAAAGAAGTTTTGGGAAATTCTTTGTTTCCCAGTCTTTCAAAACTGAAGAGTTCTATTGAGGGAAGCACCTGAGCTTTCCTGAGAGGGGATGCTAAAGTGAGACTCAGCATCCTCAGAGGCAGGGCACCATAGTGTTGGTATCTCTGCTCCTGCTAACTTTACCAGTGAGCAGAGTCATGTTGTGAGGTGGGAACAGACTGGGGGAACAGCTGACACTCAGGGGATAGCTGGAAAGCCAGATTCACTTTACTTTCAATCTCTGGTTCCCTATATGGGTTATTATTAATAAATTCTCTTTAATATCAACAAAACTGGACACACAGGTCTGATCAACTGTAGATATTTAAATTTTACAATTTTAAATTTAAGATTTACCCAACCATTTTAAAATATGAACAGTTCTGTATATCTGTCACCCAGTTTCCCCTGTTCTGCACATCTCACTTAACCATCATATATTTAAGACTAATCAGAACCCAGCATTTAAATTTTGCTTTTCAAATATGATTGTGTGATTTGTTGCCAAAAGTTTGAGACTTAACTGCTTTACCAAGCCATATATCCAGATGAAAGTTTTCCAAAAACACATATGCTGGCATTGTGTGGACCATAACACAGAATGTAATTTTGCTTGTTTGTTTGTTTTTCCAAGACAGGTTTTCTTTGTGTAACAACCCTAGTTGTCCTGGAAATCATTCTGTGAAGAAGGCTTGGCCTCAAACTCACAGAAAATCACCTTCCTCTACATCCTCAACACCAGAATTAAAGGCATTCTACCATGGTGAACCTTAAAATATAATGTTAACTTATGATCATTTTAACCCTCATTATACTTTATCATGATAAACACTGCAATTTATTGTGTTTTCCTTAAGATGGTTTTATCTTGTGGGAGTGGTGGGCTGATTTTGTTATCAAATTATAAATGAAAGTTTCAAGTAGTTACCTCAATAAAACATTTATTTCTACTGCTAGAGCTTGGATTTGACTGTTGCTGATCATTGTGAAACAAGACGAAATTGTAATTAAGTCAAATTACAGATCTACTAAAAATCTGTCAAATTAGTCAACACTGTGTTTGTGCCAACTGGGAAGCAAATAGCTTTTGTACTCCAGCTGCTATGTAAGCCTTGCAGCAAATTTAAAATAAATACTTCCAAATGTATGATTTATGTTGTGAAAATAATGTACACCTTTCAAGCACTCTAGTTACCATAACAACTACACAGACGGTACTTTATTTGATTTCAGTTCAATTATTCATTTGTATTTGACTGTCACACCAAAAATGAAAAGGGAGGGAGGAAGGGGAGTGGGAAGAGGGGGAGAGGACCAGAGATAGAGGACCAACAGCATTTCCACTTCCTCTCTTGGTGCAGGTATAGGCTTCAGCAATGCTCTAAGATACAATACTCACACAGAATTGAGAAAGACATTTTCAGGGATCTTTAGCTGGTCTGTGTGATAGAATATTTGTGTTAGTTTAATATTAGCATTTTGAATCTTCCAGAAATGACTAATATTTGCATTTTTGTCTTCCTCATCTATTTCTTCTTTCATTTGCCTGAAATATGGATGCACTAAAGAAAGCTATTACTGACATTTTGTTTCTGTCATCTGTTAAAAATTCTGGAGTAGTGGGTTAGATATGAGTTGAGCTTTGAAAACTTTCTGGAATAGCATCTCCATCCAACACTTGACTGTAGGAGAACTTTTACATAAGAGATTATTTCAATTTTATTTTAGCCATTATTAGGTTTTATTTTTCCTTATAGTTGTACTTTAAGCCATCCGTAACAAAAAGTAGAAGTGTAAAAAATGGTAGCAGTAGTTATGCTTTTTCCTGTCCTCTGTTACTCCTGCTACTCCTGCACCGTTTTGCTGGACAACCTTGTCAACAGGAAGCCTGCAACAGCTGCATGCTTCAGGCCCAGTCTGTATGACTCCAGGAAGAACACTAGTACACATGGACAAGTAAAATATTTGTTGTGAGGTACAGGATGGCTATGTTGTTTTGTTTATGAGGACATCATATCATAAGATAAAATTGAAAGCCCAAGAGCTTTGCCCAGTCAGCAATAGGGAGTGATGACATGGGGTTTTCATTTTCAGTTTTAAGCAAATAGGTTTAGACAGTTAAATAATACTCCTGTTATGCTTTGCAATGTGTCCATAGTGTACATCCTTCATAATAGCCTCATAATAACCATACGACCATTGTATAAAATCAACAAGGGTGTACAAAGTGTGAACTTATAAACTGAGGTCTGTTTCAATTACCTATGAGGAAAAACTGTGAAATACAAAATATATTAAACTGACTAAATCACTTTTTATAAGCTTTACTATTAAAAAATCTCGAAATAAGTCAAAAAGTCACATAGCAAAATTAACTAACCCAAAGTCCATACAACTCAGTGGATTTCTAAACAGAAGACACATTCAGAAAAGAAGCTGTGAAACTACAAATTAAACTGTATATGTTCAGTAATAAATATACATGACACACTTGACCACCACCCAAAAAAATAAAAAAAAAATTCTCACAGAATAGTAAAGCAATTCGTTTTATATCCTCTTTCATAACTGTGTCTATTACTTGAGTTCAGTCCTTCCTCACCGTGTGTACCCATCCTTTCTCATTCTCTTTTCTTCATGTTATACTGTATCTACTGCACACTTGTTTACAAATACACATGTATAGTTGGCTGGATTGTGCATATGGGGAAAAGTTTGTGATTTACTTTCTTTCTGATATTATGACTTTGGTTAATATTATACATTCTAAGTCTACCAGTTTCCCTGAAATTATTTAATTTCATTTTTCTTTAGAGCTGAGTAGTATTCCACTGCACATATATAGAAAGAGATAGATTTTCCATTGTCTATCTATTTAAGGCAAGTAGGTTGGCTCCATTTCCTTGCTGCGGTGAAAAAAGCAACAATAACCATGGTGGTACAAACCTAGAGTTCTCTGGATATGTAGTCAGGAGTGTGATAGTCAGGTCATATGACAGTTCTATTTTCAATTTGTTAAGAAACCTGAAAATTGATTTCCACAATAGTTGTATTTATTTGCACACCAGCAAAGGTGCATAAGTATTCCTTTCTCTCACCATTCTGACTGGAATAAACTGGTATTTTCTTGATGGCTAGGAATATAGAAGTCTTTTAAAAATAGTAATTGGACATTTTTGTTTCTTTTTGCTTCTTTTTTTTGAAAACTGTCTATTCTGTTTGTCTATTTGTTGATTGATAGTTTTATTTCTGTAATGTCTAATTTCTTCAGTCATCTATAAATTATGAATGTTAGCCACTTGTCTAAATTGTAACCAATAAAGATTCTTCCCTTTCTGTGGAAAAATAGAACTAATAATAGATTAGTTCAACTGATTGTTTCCTCTGCTGTTCAGAAAGTTTGTATTTTCATGTAGTCCCATTTGGTGACATTTGGGGATGGTCTCTGTGCTTTTGATGTTGTTTTGTTTTAAGAACTTGCCTACCTGAATATCCTAAAGAATATTTTTTTGTGTTTTGTGTTTTGTTTTTGTTTTGTTTTCCTGATAGTTTCAGTAGCTCTCATTTTAAATTAAGGTCTTTGGTCCAATTTAATTGATCTTTTATGGGGTGATATATAAAATCTAGTTTCATTCTTCTACAGGAAAAAAATGAGTTTTACTGGTACCATTCACTACACAGGCTACTTTTTTCTCAAAGTTTGTTTTTCCCACCTATGTCAATTTTAAGTGAGTATAGCATTCCCTTGTTATTTCTGGCTACCCTATTCTATTCCATGGATCTATCTGTCTACTATTATGCCTGTTACCAGTCTGTCTATACTACTATGGCTTTACACTATAATTTGAGGTTGGCTATTATAAAACCTACTATACGATATTTACCCATTAGGATTGCTTTGGCTAGTTTGTCATCCTTTGTGACTCCATATGAATTCTTGTCTTTTCTAAATCTGTGGAATATGACATGGCAATTTTGATAGGTATTGCGTTTTCATTGTATTTTGGTAGCACAGACACCTTTACAATATTAGTTCTACCTATCTAGGTACATGATGTATTTTTCCTTCTTCTAGTATCTTTTGTGGTTTCCTTTGTTAACCTCTTGTAGTGTTTACTGTAGAAATTCTTTATTCCTTTGGTTATTCCTAAATATTTAAGTTCAGGGAGAGTTATTTTGAATTGAATGTTTTGTCCTAATTTTTTTCATAGAGAGTAATTTTTCAGTAGACTGTTAATATATCTAGAGGCTACGGTTGTTGTTGTTTATTTTGTATCTGGCAACTTCACTGTGTTTATTAAGTCCAAGAGTTGTCTAGTATATTCATTTGGGTCATTTAATTAAATGATCATGTTACCTGTAAATTAGAATTATTTTACTTCATCCCTTCTTATTGTTATCTGCATTATGACTTTCTCTTTTCTAATTGTTATACACAATACTTATAATACTATATCAAATAAATAAAAGGTGAGAATGGATATCCTTATCTCATTCCTGATTTTGAAAAAATGTTAACAGTTTCTTGACAATTAGTATAATGCTATACACAGGTTTGTTACATATACATATGCACATGTGCCTTTATTGCTTTGATGTATGTATCAACTATTTCTGAAGTCTTTATATTTTTATTTTGAAAGCAGAAGAGCATGTTGAAATTTTTCAACTTCCATTTCAGCATTGATTTAAATAATTATGTAATATTGTCTCTGGTTTTGTTATATGGTACATTGCATTTACATTTACTGATTTATGTATGTTGGACCAATCTTGCCATTCTAAGGTGAAGCCCATTTGGTGATAATGTATAATATTATGTTTCATAAATTCAGTGTGCTAGTATTTTGTTAAAGGAATTTTCATTTATGTAAAAAAAATTCATTATGTCAGTAGTTAATTTTTTAAATGTCTTTACTTGGTTTGACTATCAAGCTGATTCTGGCTTCGTAGAATAAAACTAGTGGTATTTCTTCATTTTATGATTTATGGAGCAAATTATGAACACTGTATATGAGGTCCTCCTTGAAAGTTTGATGGACTACACTATAAATCCATCTGGTCCTGAGCTTTACTTTGAAGGGAGACTTTGAATAACAGTTTCAATCTCATTGCTCACAGTGTGTTTATGTTATTTATGTCTTAATGACTTAATTTTAGTAGAAGCTATGTCTGAGAAATCTTCTGTTTCTTCTGTGTTATCCAGCTTTTCACAAGATATGTTTTCATAGTAATTTCTAATGATATTCTGAATTTTGTTTGATTCGGTTGTAATGATAGTCTTTGGGTTTTTAATTTTATTAAATCTGTATCTTTTCCCTCTCTTGCTGTCAAAGTAGTGTCTAATCTTAGCCTTCTTTGTCAATGAACCAATTCTTTGGATGATTTGCATATTTTCCTTTAATCTCAATTTCATTAATCTTTTCGCTAATCTTTATTATTTTTAACCATCTCTTGTATTTGTTTTGGCTTCAGGTTTCTCAAGAGCTTTGAGAAGAATCATTTGCTATTTATTTGATATTTCTCATATTTGTTAATATAATCCCTTTTTACTATAACCTTCCCCTTTTGGATTTCTTTGGCTGTGTTACAGAGATTCTGATAGGATGTGCTTTGTTTCCATTTGTCTTTAGGAATTTTTTAATTTCTACTTCAATTTGCTGGATGATCCACTGCTCACTCAAAACTGTGTGGTTTAGTTTCTGCATATTTTTGTAGGTTTTGTAGCTTATCTTATTATTGATTTGTAGTTTTACTTCATTATGGCCTGATAGGAGACAAGGAGTTAGCTCATGTTTTTTGTTTTGTTGTTGTTGTTGCTTGATATGTTGAGGTTTAACTTGTAATTAATCATGGGATCAATTTTGGAGAAGATTCCATACACTGTTGAGTAAAAACATTTAATCCTTATTTGTTGAGGTGAATATTCTGTATATATCTGTTAAATCTAGTTATCCCACGATATATTTTAACTCTAAAGTTTCTTTATTTGCTTCTTGTTTGGAAGAGTCTATAAATTTGAGAGCAGAGTATTGAAGTTCCCTGCTACTCTAGTGGTCTTTTGTGTTTTTTAGCATATTTTTTATTAAATTGGAGGTATTAATATTTGATGAATAAAGCTTTACAATTATTATATCTTCTTAATGAATTGTTACTTTTCAAATTTGTAGTATGTTTTTTTAAAAAAAAAACTCTTCTAAGTTTGGTTTGACGTTTACTTTGTTGTGAGGATAGGATAACACTGCCAGCTTGTTTACATTTTTCTATTTGATGGGTAGTTTGTTTTCCATTAATACTAAGATTTAAGGCATTGTTGCTGGTCAGTGTGTTTCTTATAGAGAAAACATAGTCATTTCCTGTTTTTCAATCCACTCTATTATTCTGTATCTTTTCAGTGAGGAGTTGAGCTATTTATATTTATAGTGATTATATTTTAAGAGGTAAAAATTCTAAGTGATGTTTTATTTGCCTGCATTATTTTATTTCTGCTCCTACTCTCATTTATCTTTGAGGATTGGCTGAGGTGCTATCTTAGGTCTGTTTGTTTCTTTTCCAGGTTTAGTTTATTTACCTGTAGTCAGGCTATTACTTATCTTCCTCTATGTAAATTTTCCATGAACTTTCTATAGTGCTAGCTTTATTTCATGAATTGCCTTAGTTTTGTTCTCTGATCAAATCTATATGCCTCATGTATTTTGAAACCTACTATTTTAAGTAAATTTGAGAGTATATTTCTGCAATGTCACTCAATATTCTAGCTGTTCCATTCACTTTTAGCTCTGCTCCTTCTACACAATGAACTCTTAGATTTGGCCTTTTGAATGTGTTCTAGACTTCTCAAAAATATTTCAGATGTACTGGATCCTTAATAATTTCCTTTACATACAGCTGTTTATATTGTTATGTTGACTTTGTCCTCCATCCCTGAAATTTGTTCTTCTATATGGTTTTGTGTGTTAGTGATAATATTGTAGTTTTTTTATTTGATTGACTATCCCCTTTTAATCCATTTCAATATTTCTCTTTGGTTGCTTCTCAATGTTTCAATCTTCTTGCTAAAGTTACCCTTCATATTTTAAACTTTTCCCTCCAATTACTAAATATTCATTATGGAGACTTTTTGTTAAGGTGTTGGATAGAATTCCTTATTTTGCAACTGTTTGCTTGACTTTGATATGATCATTACTTCTTTTGAACACTAAAACTCTTAAGTTATATTACAGACATTTCTGTTATCTCTGGAACCCCTGTAATATGGATTCCCTTATAGGGCAGCTGGCCAGTTGGTGCTGGTGGGTTATGGGCAGAGGTTGCATCGTCATTTTCATGTTGTTCTTTCATGTTTTCTCACTTGTTGAAGTAGGTTTACTTCCTCTTCTTTCAAGCCTATTGCAGGATTCTGACCTCCGTGATTATTAGAAGAATATTTGCATGAAGTTCAGCTATGAGATCTGGTGAAACTTGGCACTGCCTATGAGAGGAGTTGCTGAAGTGACCCTGACTTGGTTCTGTGCCAACAGGACCAAGAGTGGAGCTGTACACTCAACTCCAGAGTGACCAAATGGAGTCTGAACCTTGGTTACCTCTGAACTCTAAGAACCTGCTGAAGGCAGGGTAACAAACTTGAGACCCTATGGTGTCTGTCTACTGTCAGGGGGCTTTTGTTAGAGCCACAAGCCCAAAGCAACCTTTAGGACCGTAGCAGTACAGACTCCAGGCCATGAATTGACTTTCAACATCAGAATTTCACCCCCTGAATTGAATTCAGACACTGCTGGAACCAAAGCTCCAGGTTCTTAGGAGATCTCGGGCATACTGGAACTGAAAGCAAAGTGCTACACTGACCTCTGAGGTCCCTGGGCTGGAGAGCTGCTCTCCAAGTTCCATTTGGTGCAGCAGCAGCCTGAAGCGTCTGGAGTAGTTCGCTTATTCAAAGCCTATTTTCCTAAGCTGGTTAACTGCTTTTAAAACAGATGTGACAAAAAAAGGATAAATTAATAATTTTTTTAACTTTTTTAAATATTTATTTATTTATTATGTATACATTATTCTGTGTATGCCTGCAGGCCAGAAGAGGGCACCAGACCCCATTACAGATGGTTGTGAGTCACCATGTGGTTGCTGGGAATTGAACTCAGGACCTTTGGAAGAACAGGCAATGCTCTTAACCTCTGAGCCATCTCTCCAGCCCCCAATTATTAATAATTTGTTAAGCTATAATAGCATGGTAACTTTCGAATAATAAAGAAAAATTAGAGAAAAAGAAATATTTTTTAAATTAAAATGTTCACAAACAACATAAATGAGATAATGATAGATTGAAAACATTTTGGGCTGAATTTCCAGAGAGTTAGGTTAAGAAAAGAAAAAGCAGTTATGAAAGCTGAATGAGTATGTCTGAGGAGTGCTGTAAATGGGCTTCAGTAGTGATCACCCAGGAGAGAGAGAACCATTTCTACTTCTTCCCACTGGGAAGCTCTGGATTGAACAAACATAAGGGAAGATGATTATTTCAACATTCTTCCCAATGAAACTGCATCCTCGCAAGGTCAGCTTTCAGTGAACTACTCAGGCCTCACAAATCCACTGAGACCACCTCCTGCAGAACAAGGCTACTGTTTTGCTTTTCTTCTCATCTTCTCCCAACCACCGAGTGGTCTACCTCACACTGTAGTGCTTCAAGGATAGCTGCCCATTTTAAGTTTCGGCTGTAAATTACATGTAACTACTACTGCTGGCTTCCCAGAGAGTGACCTCACTACACTTGCCTCTCAGCCTCCTGGGTGCTCAGAGGCAACTGTTTAGTGTAACGGTGAAAGCTCTAGCACCATTGGTGTAGACCCATTAGATCATGTGGTTGATTTCATTTGCTTCGACCTTAATGCTATCGGAATCAATGAGCCAGCACTCTTACATATTAACCCTGTTTCCAAGCAGCAAATTATTAAATTTGCTGCAAACATTTTTCATCAAAACTGAATGTTAGTAAAACTGTAGTTCCAGAGTTTAAATTAATTGTATTTCTAATATAAGAGTCATTATGATTTTTTGTTTGTGTTTTATTTTTGTTTTAAGAGAGAAAAGTTTTTAAAAAAATAAAACTGTAAAGTGAATTTAAAATATGACAGTGCCATCTGTTGTTTAGAAACAAAATTGCATGGACCTTAAAATGTAAACTTAAAAAACAATATATAATTAAGTTATGTGATTCCTTGCTCCTCTATCCAACCTTGTTTTATCCCCAATCATCCTGTTTCCCCAAGTTCCCCCCATCCTCCCCTTCTCACTTTTCTCTCCCCATCTCCTCTTACCCCCATCCCACCCCACCCCCAAGATCCCAATTTTTTGCCCAGCAATCTTGTCTATTTCCCATAGCAGGGATAATAACTATATGTTTTTCTTTGGGTTCACCTTCTTATTTAGCTTCTGTAGGATCACAAATTATAGACTCAGTGACCTATATTTATGGCTAGAAACCAATTATGAGTGAGTACATCCCATGATCCTCTTTTTGGGTCTGGGTTACCTCACTCAGGTTAGTGTTTTCTATTTCCATCCATTTGCATGCAAAATTCGAGAAGTCATTGTTTTTTA
>NW_026068015.1:441390-460388 GCF_014885135.2 Alexandromys fortis
AGTTTGGATGTTCACCTTCCTAGACCTGGATGGAGGGGAGAAGACCCTGGACTTTCCACAGGGCAGGGAACCCTGACTGCTCTTTGGACTGGAGAGGGAGGGGGAGAGGAGTGGGGGGAGGGGGAGGAGTGGGAGGAGGGGGAGGGAAATGGGAGGCTGGGAGGAGGCAGGAATTTTTTTTCAATAAATATATATATATATATAAGGCTGAATTTTACATTTTTTTCAATATATCAAAAAGAGAAAAAATGGTGCTTTATCCATAATGTATTTCTAAATATACCAGTCACTCATTTTTAGAGTGCATAATGTGGTAACTTTGAAGCTATTACAAATAGTATGTGAATATCTATATAAAAGTAATTATTAAAATAAACTTAATTGGCATTATGTTTAAAGATGAAAAATAAAAGAAAGGGGAGATGATATGAATTTTTAAGTTTTGAAATCTAACTGAACACAATTTATATTTACTTGTTTAAGAGTGAGTAGAGCTTGCCATTGGTGGTGCACACCTTTAATACCAGAATAGGGAGGCAGAAACAGGTGGATATCTGAGTTCAAGGCCAGTCTGGTATACAGAGAGTTCCATACAACCAGGGCTACACAGAGAAACCCTGTCTCAGTAAATGTAAATAAGTAAATAAGTAAAGTATATGAGTGTCCTATACTTCTCAATTAAAATGAACAACTGAGCAAACACCTAACTATGACAACACTTGAGCACATAATTTAGTCTTATTAAAGTATAATTTTTAAAATATTCAATTTGGTTGAAAATATGACCTATATAGTCTTATTTTTAAGTAGAATATCTTAAAATTTTTCAACTATTCTGTAGGTAATTTACAGATGCAGATTTAAAAAAACAAAGTATTAAGTGATTGAAATACTTACTTGGAACATTTACCATGAAATATTTTATAAAAGGCAGCATAATATATACTTTTGGGTTCTGAGTTTATAACTCTGTTTGTAGTCTTCCTGTGAAGTTTAACTACTAATTATAACAAAATAATTATTACATAAAAGTTACTATCGGATAAAAAGAAAAAGGAAATCATATGTGGTTGTTTCTTATGAGTAATTCATTACTATCAGTTGAAAAAGTTTATCTCACAACTTCCAGAAGTAAAAAATTGCAAGACTATAGTACAAATCTTATATAAGAATTAAAATCTTCATAAAATTTTGAATCTTCAAAAAGTAGATATTAATAAGTTTGAAGCCAGACTGGTTTAATTAGAAAGTGGCAGGCCAGCCAAGACTATGTAATAAAGTCATATCTTAGAAAAATAAAAAAGAGCAAGGCAGTGGTGGTGCATATCTTTAATCCTAGGACTAAAGAGGCAGAGGCAGGAAGATATCCAAGTTTGAGGCCAGCCTGATCTACACAGCAAGTTCTAGTACAGTCAAAACTACACAGAGAAATCTTATCTCAAAAAAAAAAGAAAGAAAAAGAATGAAAGGAAGAAAGGAAGGAAGGAAAAAAGAATGAATGAGAGAAAGAAAGAAAGAAAGAAAGAAAGAAAGAAAGAAAGAAAGAAGTGACTCCTGCCTCGTTCCTAGTTGGCTAATATAACTATACAAAATTTACTATTATTTTTCTTACTGCCTTTTTCTCCATTGGTTATCACAAGGATGTGTTGATTCAATGAAATTATTAAAACACCAATCTGCATAAAGACCTCTCTTTTATTTTGCTCTGCTACAGAAAGATCCTCAGCAAGGAGCACACCTTTTCCCTCCTGTTAGAAAGAAAGCTGGACATTCACAGAAGGTCCTTAAACTTTTCTTAAAATGTCATTAATTATGAAGTGGAAGTTACAGAGCCCCACGCAATGATTCAATCCTCTGTATAGTTATTCTAAAAGTGCTCTCAAAAGATAAAAGTAGATCACCAGTTTTTACACACAGAATCTTGTTCTCTTGTCTTACCTGTCATCCTTTTATCTTCTATAAGAGCTAATTTTACATTGAGATTTTTTTTTTCTCATTTGATCTATGGAAGTAACTTGTTACTAAGAAACTGACAGGAAAGAATCCAAAATTGATTTGTAAGAAAATCTAAACATATAAGCAAATCTTTCTTATATCACTAAAACAAACCCCCATTCTTCCATCACTAAACATTGTAAATGTCAAAGGAGACCAAATTAGCAGTCTTACTGTTGGGAAAGATGATGTAACAGAAACTACTCTCTTGTTCCTCTGTGTTACTAAAAATAAATAATAAAAAGTCAGGAACGCATTTGAGAGACTGAGACAAGAGAATCTTCAGTTTGAGACAACACTGCACTAGACAGACAGTTTCTATATCCATCCCCTGAAAAAAAATCTCAAGGAAACAACATGAAATACTGGCTTCTGGACAATGGAGAACAGGTACAGATAGTGATTCATGATTCAGAAAACAAACTGATGAGAACTACAATTGCCCAGGTTATTGCTGAGAAAGCAACATCCAAGCCAGGGCACAAGATGAGGAATAGGCAAAGACAGGGATTCTCATTGAGTTGGGGGAATGCCCTTGGCAATGTGGAAAATTCAAAGATCTAGGAAAAAAGTGTGTGAAGAGACAGCTCTAGAAACTTTTCCAGATTATGCCAGTGCTTCTTTGAGCATTGAAGAGAATGCACACAAGAGGATGACCTCTGAAGACAGAGAAACGCACACACACAAAATGTGAGGAAGAAATCCACAGACTCATGGAGTACTGCCTATGTCTGCGACACAGGGGAGAACCAAAGTATTTTACAGGGCACCCAAGTACTGGTACTTGGTTTTGTCTGTTTAATTGAACAAAGCCGCCTTTAACTAATGTTAAAGGGTTCAAAGCTTGGGGCTGTTCCATTAGATCACCAGTACCACCTTGGGGGCAGTTCATTTGCATATCAAGGTCTGTCCTGTGCTAGGCTCCTATCTGAGCTGCTCAGTGGCCTGCCAGGGGATTGCTTCTGAGATTTCAAGTTTCATAAAATGGGCTCTAAATTATACAAGATAGTTTTTAAGTTATGTTCCTAACAGGCTGAAAATCAATATTCATTAGATTTGATGAGCATCTTCTAGGCATATAAAAATAGCAGACAGAAACTCCTCTACTCCCAAGACTGCACCTGATAACCAGAACCCAGTGACATCACTTACTCAAGTCACAGGACTTTGTAAACAGAGAATTTCGTGGTGCCCACTTGACAGTATATAACCAAAAAGACTAAAAACAATGTATCATTCTTTGACTCATCAGAACTGCTAGGGAAATTGGATAGACTCCACCTTGATTGCCCTGATGATCTCTGTGACTCTCTGTGGTTGGGAGTTTATGCCCCTACACTGCACCCCACCCCAGGATTGGAGACTTACTGGACCAAACCTTCAGCTCTGATATGTCATACAAGTGAGCAGCCTTGAGGATAAAGGCCTAGGACCATATCTAGGAGCTTGAAGTGTGTGTGATGACCGTCAGTATAAAAAAATACAACTTTTGTTATACCAAATACACTTACCTACCTTCTTGTTCGCAACATTAGACCTGGGTCTTAAACATTTGAAAGTATATTCTATGTGTTCAAGAACTTAAAGGTAAGATTAAACATAAGTATAAACACAGAAGACATAAAGGCACTGTTTGAGATGACAAATATATTGGGTGAGATTAGTGTTGGATAAGATAATTATAAAGAAATGATCAGCAGGCTTGAAGATGTGTTGATAGGAATTATCCATTTTGAAACAATAAAAATAAAATTGGAAAAATCAACAGCCTTAATGTGCTATGAGACAATTTCAAGCAGCCAAAATTAAATATCACTGGAATTTTCGAAGCATTAGAAAAAATTTATTTGATGAAATAGTGATTTTTTATCCCAAAATTTAATGGAGACTCTAAGTACAAAGAATACAGTACAAAAAGCACACTGTTGTGATCAAACTACTTTAAATCAGGAAGAATGAAGAGCATTTACAAGCAGCTGAGAAGAAGATACATTTTATCCAGAGCCTTGATGGGGCATGCACAGATTACTTATGTCTCTAACAGTGGAAGCTGGAAGGCTGTGGAACAGCTTCTCTGCAGTACTGAGAGGAAAACAAAGCTACAAACCTGGAATTCCTCATCAAGACAAAAGAACTTCAAAAAGTGAGAATAAAGTAATCCTTAGTTAGAAATAGGAAAACAGAAGAAATTCACGGTGTGTTGGCCTGTACTACAATAAAAACCAAAGACCTTTATCAGGTGATGAAAGGAGACAGAGACCCACATTGGAGCACCGGACTGAAACCTCAAGGTCCAAATCAGGAGAAGAAGGAGAGAGAGCAGGAGCAAGGAACTCAGGACCGCGAGGGGTGCACCCACACACTGAGACAATGGGGATGTTCTATCGGGAACTCACCAAGGCCAGCTGGCCTGGATCTGAAAAAGCCTGGGATAAAACCGGTCTCGCTGAACAGAGCGGACAATGAGGACTACTGAGACCTCAAGAACAATGGCAATGGGATTTTTGATCCTACTGCACGTATTGGCTTTGTGGGAGCCTAGGCAGTTTGGATGCTCACCTTACTAGACCTGGATGGAGGTGGGTGGTCCTTGGACTTCCCACAGGGCAGGGAACCCTGATTGCTCTTTGGGCTGACGAGGGAGGGGGACTTGACTGGGGGAGGGGGAGGGAAATGGGAGGCGGTGGTGGGGAAGAGACAGAAATCTTTAATAAAAAAAAAAAACAAAGAAAATTTTCAGGAAGAAAGTAATTATCAGAGTATAAAAAGGATGTGGTTACAGAAAGGAAAACCATGAGAAAGGTTAACATAAACAAATGCGTCCTCAGATTTATGCTATTTAAGTCACATTAAAATGTAAATGTTCAATGTAAAAATTAAAAATAATATATATCTTGTAATGTGTACACAATTAAAATGGATGGTGGTAATTACATACACTCAGGACAAGGAACAGAGGAAGTATATTTTTCTGAGGCTCTTATATTTCACAAGGAGTAAAACAAAGTCACCTGAAGGTAAAGACAGACAGACCTAAATAAGATGAAAGAGTTCTAACTAAAGGCCAATGAAAAAGGACATAAGTAATACCTACAGCTCATAAGAAATGGGAAGAGAAGGGACAGCAGAGAATGCAGCAGGTCAGTGAGATGACATTTGAGCCAGCCAAGGCTCACCGTAAGGACAAAGGCCTACTGCAATTAGAAGGCACAAAATGTCAGGTCAAGTAAAGCACAAAATGTCGGGTCAGGCAACAGCCTCATTCTTTCTTTGATAAAACCAATTCAATACAAGTATCCTGAGTTTTAACAGAAGGATGAGACATTCTATCCTAATGTTTTTGAAAGAAAAGGTAATGACTCTATTCACACTAGACTATGCAGATTATAGATCAAATACTACCAATGGTGAGGGTCTGCTTCTTTCTCTTTTTTTCTGATGACAAAACATTAAGCTACTTAAAAAGACATGAGAATCACAAATGTTCGTCCACCAAGACAGTTTTCTAATGCTGCACAACAAATTGCCTTCTACTTGATGGTTTTCTAAAAACTCAAAGTTCTAAAGGGCAGAAATCAGAGCAAGTAATGTCTCCTCATTTTACAGGGCCAGAGCCAGGTGTCAGGGAAGTTATGTGATTGTCTAGAGCTCAGGGTCTTCTTCGAAGCCCACAA
The DNA here is from genome assembly GCF_014885135.2 of Alexandromys fortis. Taxonomy (NCBI): domain Eukaryota; kingdom Metazoa; phylum Chordata; class Mammalia; order Rodentia; family Cricetidae; genus Alexandromys; species Alexandromys fortis. The sequence continues at coordinate 447,060 of NW_026068015.1, forward strand.
CTTTGTGACAGTTTTAAAAGTATCCATATAAGCAAGGTTCTCATTTGCTTGCTGACTGCTGGCTGGAGGCCACTCCTGCATCACATGCTTAACAGTCCCCCCACCCCCAGTTTCAAAGCCAGGAACAGGCAATCCCCTCACACAGGTTCTCTCTGATGATTTAAATCATCTTCGCCATGATCCTGGCCCTTTCTGTAAGAACCAGGCTGACTACCCAGCCCCACTGAGGAAGTTCTCTACATGTTAAAAAAGCACTCGAGGCAGAGGATAAGAGAGGGCCATTTAAGATTCTGGCACCTGTATCTAATATCCGAAAGTGTCCAAAAATAATGAAGCCACCACTAAGAGCTACGGAGTAGAGATAAATTTATATGTTTATATTATAGATTCTAACACTCCTCTCGACTTATAAAAGGAAAAATCAGTAAGGATCTAGAATTGAACATCACTATCCATCAGTTTAACCTAGTTGCTATTTTTAGAGGACTTGACTTTTCAAGTTCATGTTGAACAGCTAATAAAATAAGCCATATCCTGTACCTAAAGCCAGTCTCAATTGCTTCAAATAAAAATGAACAGATAAAAAACATATTCTCTGAGTACGTGGAATGAAAATGAGCACTCTCATTTATAGTATGTGTTGGCACAGTAGTACACATACACACACATACACACAAGTATATATGAAAAAGTTTCAGAAGGTGACAATAATGAAAGAATGAAGGACAACATCCACTAATACCTAGGGAAGGATGCTGCTGGCAGAGAAGTAGACTGCCCAAGGTTGAGGGCATCCAGGGAAGCCCGTATGGCTGGCTTACGATATAAAGAACAAAACAGAAATAATGTCAGGTGTGGGGCAAGGCCCATTCTGCATGGGAGTCATACCATCAATGACACACAACACAGCCTCAAAACAGAGCTCTTCTGCCTCAACCTCCTTAGCAACAAAGCAGAGTTCTAACCAGAGATCAGCATTTGACACTGCAGGTCCCTCTCCTCATGCTGCGCTTAGGGGCAACGTGCTTTTCATTGCTTTTGCACCTTCGGACCTTAGAATCAAACCAGAAGGGGAAAAATAAAACAAACACCCATGTGCCCAGTCACCTAAGTAGAGAGAGTGATGAACGAAGGAGAGATGAAATAGCTGAGGATTGGCGCTATAAGTCTGGATTGAAGGAAGACATTTAGCCTGTGCTGCTGCTGCTGTTACTGCTACTATTGAAGAATAAAGCATCCTGAAAAGAAAAAAAAATATGTATGATGTTCTTATTTTCTTTCCTTTTATTTATTAAATGTGCTGTTCACATCATGCATTGTGATCCTATTCATTTCCCATTCCTTCAAATATGCATGCTGCCACTGCAACCTCCCCACCCAAAAGAAAAAAAAAAGAAAAGAATTTAAAATCTTATCATGAAAGCTGCCATATGACACATTGAGTCGCACAGGAAATCCCTTTGTCCGTATACCTTTACTTGCAAGTGTTCATTGCAAAGAGTCATTGGTCTTGTTACAGGCCTCTGGTTTCTATTACACTACTGATGGTGGGCCCTCACTATGACTCTTCTTGGAAATCCTGTTGTTGCCCTGTGTTGTGGAGATTCTGCAGCATTGGGTCTGCTGATAAGGTCTGTTCATATGCTCCAGCAGATCATAGATAGGGTAGACATTGAGGCAAGACAAGTCACAAATAGCCCTGGTTCTGGGCTGGGACAGCTTCAGGGTTGGTTAGTCTGCCAGCTCTCTCCTGTCCTCTCCACCAGAGTGAGATTTCCAGCACTGCCCCCATGTAATTCACCCTAGCAGCAATGAGCGAGGGGTAGGACCAGTTCTCCTGCTTTCATACTCTCAGAGCTGGCTATTCCCCACCTACGTGTTCAAAGATAATTGAGTTGTCCAGTTAAGGTGCAGGGGCCACTCTTCCAAGCCCTGCAACTGGTGACGGGCAGGAACAGCCCTCCTACTTTTATGACCCCAGGGCCAGTTTCCATCTGTCTCAGTCAATGTCGGGTAGCAGAAGGGGGTGGGTAGAAAGGTGAGCATCTCTCCTCTGTCCATGCTACCACATGTCAGAGTAATAGCGCAGCTCCACTTTGCTCACCACATCGGAGATGAGTCACCTGTACCCCACAACAAGACCTGCTCAGTTGCCTAGACAAGGAACAAGGCTCACTTTCCTGAGTGGTGCGACTGGCAAGGAGGGTCATCTTTTTCTTCTGTTGCAGGAAGTAAGGGGCAGGAGATAAGCGGGTGCATCTCTTCACCACCGACACTGCTGCATGACAGACAATAGTGGGGACAGCTCTCCCACGCTTACAACTTCAGAGCTGACTCACCCATACCTCCACAAACAGGGTCGGATGGCTTTATTGTGTTGCCCAAGTGAGGAGCAGGGCCTGCTCTCCTGAGCATTGCAGTCTGGCGGGGGTGTGGGGATGGGTGGTCGGGGGAGTGGACGGACGGGACTACATGGACATGGGACAGGAGCAGCTCTTGCACTCTTACGACCTCAGGGCCAGATCTCCAACCTGCCTCAAACATTGGTGGGTGATGTGGAAGGACATCTTTCCCCTGCCCATGTCACCACAAGACAGATTAGTAATGAGGTCAGCTCTCCCATGCTCACAACTTGAGACTGGCTCATCCACACTGTGCTAATAAGATTGGCTCTGTTGTGCTGCCCTGGAGAGGGATATTCAGTTTTCTTAGGTGACTGTTTTAACAATGACAAGTCATTGTCTTATATCCAGAAAGAAAGGTTCTGTTAAAGAGAGAGACACTCAGGTTTGATACTGGGCCAAACTCTTTTCTTTAGCTACAATAATGTCTAAAGGCGACTGGTAAATTCTCTATAACAGAAGTTAGAAAAGTAAACCCTTCATTTCCAATGAAGGATATGGGTAGCAAATCCCAACATGAGCTCCAGCAGACTGCAGAAGTGTTTCGTCACTGGTGCTGTGATGTCCCATGATGCACGAGGAACTGCAAGGAATAAGGGTGACGTGTTTGAAGAGATATAAGAGTTCACAGATTGTCGGGGCACAAACAGATGTGAGCCCGTTCCACCTTGTCTAAAGGTCAGAGAGTCTAAGCTTATTTTGCTCTCTCAAAGCTGTTAACAACTAGTGTGGCTACAAACAAGAGATTCTGGCCCAGGATGTGTAATTTAGTATTTTGAGTGTTAAAGTAGATCTGCTCCACCTTGACCAAAGTTCGAAGAATTCAAGTCTATACCTTGTGCCATGCTAATGAAGTTTGTTGCCTTCCTCCTCCATTTTGGAGTGAAGTATATAAGTGTGTGGAAGAATTAGGTGGATTCATTATTCACTGACAGTCCCTCCCGATACTGTCCTGCATTTCAGTCTCTTGTTTCTCCTATATCTCTGTTACTTTTGAATAATTCTAACCCTCACGCTCTTACCCTGAAACATATGAGTTTTGTTGAAGCTGGTTTTGGACAAAAGATTACTCTTTATCTACTCATTAATAAATGTTTATTAAACAACCCACTGATCCTTGGACTCCTTGGTAGGCAAAATAGATTTGCACATCTCTTATTCAAGATAACTGTGACTTGAAGGGATTTAGATTTTACATACTTTTGAATTTTGGTATAAATTCAAATTTTGGAATTGAAGTTGTGTGTGGAACTTGTGTTCACCTCATGTATAAATTCAAATTTTGGAATTGAAGTTGTGTGTGGAACTTGTGTTCACCTCATGGCACTATAAAAAATCACCTGAGTGAAACATTAACCTAATTCATCTTTATCAATAAAAAATAGGGACTCAAATATTGGGGTAAGAACCTGAAAGATCATAGAACAGGGAGCAGCTGCCAGGTGTTTCCTCCTTTTTCCATTTCTCCCTTTTAAGGGGGGCAGAGTTCCTGTCTCAGTCCCACCCTACAACTTCCTGTCTCCTCTCTCTACAATCCTCCAGACCTCTATGGTTAGCTAGTGGCTAGCTCTGCTCTCTGACACCAAGAAAGCTTTATTTGTCAGAACATAATCAAAATATCACACAACACTTGAGATAGTTTATATGGAAAGAGTTTCATTTCCTTTCTTGGTTCAGATTTTGGAATTCAAGAATAAAGTAGCTTATTCACACACTTCATCAAGTAGGAATCAGAAAGAGGGATGCAAAGACAAAGGCCTTCCAATCTCTGTTAAGGACAAAGACATAAGTAATTCCTACCCCTGGCTCCTTAAAGGTTTCACCATCTCCCAACAGTTTCAGCTAGGCCTTTAATGCAGAGAAAAGGGGTCACTTCCTATAGCACACTGTACTCTAAGCATGAGTAGGAAAGGAAGGCACTCAGCAACTACCATGACTACAGGAGATTTGCCTTTTGAACATGTTCGATTTATTCATGCAAACATTCCTGACAACACCACGTCAATGTAAAAGTTAACCAGGCATCTCATCAAGTGGGGGGACAGGAATCACTGCACTAGGGCATCCTCTCCTTTCACTCACATCTGGAGTTCTGCCAGGTGAACGGACACACAGCTGCTGTGAAGTTCTTCAGCTTTCCGCAGGCCAGTTAGGTGGCTCTAGTGGAAGTCCAGAAAATCCCCCATAAGCTCCAAGCATCAGTGAGTGCGGAGAGCAGGACATACATGAGCTCAATAAAGATGCCCCAAGGTCCACAGCAACTAAGGCCAGGACCACACAGAGGACTAATACAATCTCAAGAAGTGCGGTCTCGGAAGCCAGGTCTCAAAAGCATGGCAGTGCGACTCTAGCAGCCACTTCCGAAGTTCCAGGTTTTGTACCATTTCATTGGGAAATAGCTTTGTTATAAGGGTTCATAGCTTAGCACTGGTTCCCTTATGTATCCATTGCTGCTGTGGAGCTAGCTCTTTAGCATATCAAGGCTCTTAGACTTGACTCTATGAGTTGCTTTGTAGCTGGTTCATAAGCACTTGTCCTGGGGCCTAGCTCCCGTCAGAGCTGCCTGGTGCCAAGCTCCTATCTTACAGACATTGCATTATTCCCAGTCACACAACAATGGTTTTTTAAGTTACACAAAATGTTTTCACTTATGCTCACTTATGCAAGTGACTTTTAAAAGAAAGGCACTTGAACTTTGAGTAGACTTTAACACATGGTCTGACAGTACTAAAAAGATACTGTATGTGATGTTTGTAATGCATTTGCCCATGCATTGTCACACGAGGTCAGATGTGGAAGTTTCCATTTTTGGCACTATTATTGTTAGATTAACTTTTAAAAGCTACTGTGAACAGAGAAAGAAGGTGGAATGTAAGGGAGCCTTTGTCTGACTTAAGGTGGGACCATGCTTATTCCTAGTGAGGAAACAAATATCTTGTCATCCTCACATGTGGATAATCAAAATGCTTAGGGAAGATTGGATGCAGAAATGACTTCCATCGTCTGCAATGGAAGCTGGGAAGTGTAGTCCTTCAGCAAGAAACTATCATTCCTAACTCTGAGAGGATATAAAAAAAAAATTCAGGGAATGTGTTATGGGTGGCGTTTGCTGAGGAAGTTCTTTGTCAAAAGGGGTAGTTCTGGGTCCATTGCAGAAGGAGTCCTCTGGTCTTGTAGCAAGGGAAGAGTCTTAACTTTACCTGTTGCAATGTATTAGGTTATTGCTGCCCTCTCTTCCTGAAGGTAATTATTGTAAAATCATTATTACAGGGTTGTAAACAGATGATTTGGTTACAGAGTAGGACTCTGTTCATGCTGCTTAGGACAAAATTGAAGGGAGTGGACATGGTCCTATACTGACATGGGGTTGAATGATTTTGGAAAACATGATAAACCAATTAAAAATCAAAAAGCCAGCTGGACTGTGACGGGAACAGCATGGGATAAAACCAGACTCTCTGATCATGGCGAACAATGAGGACTGATGAGAAGCCAAGGTCAATGGCAAGGGGTTTTGATCCTACTTCATGTTCTGGCTTGGTGGGAGCCTAACCAGTTTGGATGTTAACCTTCCTAGACATGGAGGGAGGGGGGAGGACCTTGGACTTTCCACAGGACAGGGAACCATGACTGCTCTTTGGATAGGAGAGGGAGGGGGAGAGGAGAGGGGGGAGGGGGAGGAGAGAGGGGGGGGGGGGAGAAGAGTGGGGGAGGGGGAGGGAAATGGGAGGCTGGGAGGAGGCGGAAACTTGTTTTTTTCTTATTCTCAATAAAATAAAAAAATGAAAAAAAAAACAGAAATCAAGAGTAAATAATGAACATTTATGCAATATTTTTTAAAAGAGATGCTCATCAGGCAAGGGAGTTTCACAAAGACATGCACGCAAAAGAGAAAAAAAATTCCTTGTACCTTCATATAGTTTTATGTTCTACAATGCTTATTCCTTTCTGCCCTTTCTTAGAGTTATATATATATTACTAAATATACTAAATTATGTATATTTTCTATATTATGTATTTATATAGCATATATATACACATTGTGGATAGATTCTCATGCACACATTAAATACATTATACACAATAAATAATGTCTTATAGATATGATAATCTCTATATCGTACAGAGTTATGCAGTGATAATAAATGTTTGCATTTTTTAAAGATTTTTAATAACTCTGTGAAAATACTTTATAAAATACTACCTTATTTTCAGACTTGCACAGTATCCTCTGTTGGAACTGAACCTTTTATTTGGGTATCGTCATAGGTTAATTACACTCTTTCATTATAATTGGAAATTCCCACCTCAAATAGCTTTGCCTTTTTTAATTTTATATTAAAACATTATCAATGCATGCATAGTTTATTTTAAAATGTAATTTTCAAATCTAACAGTTATGCTTACTCATTTCATTTGCTCATTTGTGATGGAATAATGTTTTTATAAAGCAACGAAGAACTTACATGCCTTGATTGAACATAATAGTCTATTGGCACGTAGTGAAGAGTGAATGTGTAACCTGCCTACCTGTGGTACGACACCCTTCCAGAGAGGTCTACAGTAGTGATGAGAACTGCATCCAATGATCCCAAAGCAGCCATTCTGAGAAAGCTTGGAAATTACCAAAGCAAAAAAGAGAACTGGTCCCTGACTCTGTATCATTTCTTCTAAGTAAGATGCTATGCCTAGAGGCTACAAGCAGCTACATGAGTGAAATCGAGAAGAGGTACTTGAATACCGTATGGCTGTTGCTGATGGACCAACCGGCTTGTGCCCTGGCCTGCATTTCATACCATTCGTTCTCACTCTGGTTTGTAAACAGAGGTTTCTCTGTCCCACTCCATCCCGCAACCACTTTTAAATGATCACTCAGAGACTAAATATTAATTAGAAATTTCTTGGCCTAATATTTCAGGCTTATTACTAACTAGATCTTACATTTAAATTATCCCATGTCCATTAATTTATGTATTGCCACATGGCCATAACATTCCTGGTCTCCTGGTCTCTTGTTTCTTGGGCAGCTGGTTGCCATCCTCTTCAGACTTTGCCCTTCTCCTCTCTATATTTTCAGTTTGACTTTTCCACCTGGCCTTATTCTGCCTTGCTATAGGCCAAAGCAGCTTTTTTTATTAGCCAATAAAAGAAATACATATTCACAGCATACAAAAGGGTTATCCCACAGCATTGGTTTCTTGAAAAAGTTTTTTTTTTCTTAGAGCTCACCATATATAGACCAGGCTAGTCTCAAGCTATGGTCTATGTCTTTTTAGTGCTGGAATTAAAGGTGTGAGCCAATACTCCAGTTGCATGAATCCTTTCAAAGCTTTCAGACCACCAGCAGCTACATGGTACCCTTTTTTGGAACCTGTGAATGAAAATTTCTGAAGAGAAGTTCTACTGGCTGTGAACAACCAATTCCTGAAGGAGTTTCTGTGACTGCAGAGACTGGTGGCCTAGTAAAAACTTAAGTACTGTGAGGAATTTGGAATTTTGTAGGTTCAGGGGATATATCTGAACTAAGACCATCTGGTAATTAAAAAAAAAAGAAAACCTCTGAGAAGTCATTAACATAGAACTAGCATTCTATGATAACAAATGAAAACCTCCTTGAAGCTATAAACTTGGCAGAACACTCGCTTCAACCAACGCAAAAGCTAAGAACGTCATTACACAGCAAGCTAGACCTATATAATAGCTCATCCCATCTCATTGTAACTGCCTTTCTGGGATATCCACCAATATATTTAAACTTGACCTGATTTATGACTTTCTTTGTTCCATAACACTCTAAAAACCCTTTAAAATTGCTTGCGCATTGGAACATGGAATTTGGGGTAACCTGAGTCTGTGCTTCTGGGCCATAGTCACCCAAAATAGCTTCAGAGTAAACTATTGTCACAGGAAGCCCACCAGAGAGAGAACTGTTCAGACAGAGTTTATAATTGAAAGGCTTTGGGAACCAAATGTAGCACCAACCATTTAGGTTAGAGGGTGTTTAAGGCCAAATCCACATCCTGGTATCTCACTTGGCAGCCATAAGGAGTGTGGGGCTCTGCAAGCAGGCAGATTAACAGACGCTAAGATAAATTAGCTGGGGTATGTTGGCCTTGGGTTTCTAAAATAGAGTTGGGCAGTTTTCAATGGGATTTTTCATCAAGGAAATCAAATTTCTCTGAAATCTAAAATGACCTAAGCAAGCATACACGATGAAGGAATGTCTGCACTGCCTTGCCCTGTCACAATTATAAGATACTTTTATCTCTCAAGCTGACTAACAGGCTGTTGAAAATAATGGGACCTAAAGATAGTGGAGCTTTTCCTGGAAGCTCATGCTAGGAAAGAGAAAGGGCAACAGATAGAGAGTAAACCCGTCTTTCTGAAAAAGAATTTAGAACAATTTTAGAAACTTGTCAAACTGCCTTACAGGATGTGAGAGACTAAAATCCAGATAATGAGGAGGCAGGGATGGTCCTGACTGTACTGACTCTATCCTGACCAGGTCTGATTGGATGTGTATGGCCAAGACCTCTACTAAACATTTCTCTTCCTTCAGGACCTTGTAGGTGGACTCAAGGACTTTGCTGGACTTGGCACTCAACTTCCCAGAGTGACCACATTGAATAAATATTATTCTGCTTTTTACATTTAATCTGGTTCTTTTAGTTGGTTTATTGTTCATGACTGCCAGACCACCAGACCTGAATTGGTACAAGCTGTGACCTCCAAGTCATCTCCCAAAGAAACAGACTATGAAACAATTAACAACCCACACTTACCTCAGCTGCTTAGAGCAAAAGAGGGGGAGAGAGCAAGGGAGAGAGGGGAGGTGGAACCTATATCTAGATGGTCTTTTTTTACTCTTTGATCTTTTGTATTACTAGGTTTTTCTTCTTAAAGAAATAGAGCAGAATTTCTACTGTTTTCCTAAACTGTGTTCGCCTAATTTGATAAAACCATGCCATGTGTCTGACAATTGTTTTCACGTATTCTTGGTTGTTTTCATATGTTGTTTATTTTAAAGTTTTTTAACAAATAGTGGTCACTTTGTTCATTTTAAATTCATTTTTTATGGTTTTATACTAAACTTATTTTTGGCATGCCCAGCTAAAATGCAAATTTGAGTATTATCATCATATATTAAGGCCTAATAAATAACTAACATATCACTTTATAAAACTGAATACTCTTAACATTTTAACCCATTATATGATAGCTTTTGAAATAGTAAATGTTTAATAATCCTTCAATGATATATACATAGATTTTGACAGAATCTCCCTCTAAAAGAGATTCTAAATATCTACCTGTATATTTTTCATCTTATTTACATATAATTGGTAACATAAAATTCATGGTTTCTTTAAAATATGTTTTTCTTTTTTCTTTTCTTTTCTTTTTATGGATTTTATTGAACTATACATTTTTTCTATGCTTCCCACCCTCCCTCCCCTACCTCTTCTGCCCTCTCCCATGGTCCTCATTCTGCCAATTTACTCAGAAGATCTTGTCTTTTTCTACTTCCCGTGTAGATTAGATCCATGTATATCTCTCTTAGGGTCCTTACTTTTGTCTAGGTTCTATGGTATTATGAATTATAGGCTGGTTTTCCATGCTTTGTGTCTAAAGGTCACTTATGAGTAAGAACATATAATATTTGTCTCTCTGGGTCTGGGTTATCTCACTCAAATATTCTGTTTTCCAGATCCATCCATTTGACTGCAAATTTCAAGATGTCTTTTTTTTCTGCTGTGTAATGTTCCATGGTGTAAATTACCACATTTTCTTTATCCATTCTTTGGTCGAGGGGCATTTAGGTTGTTTCCAGTTCTGGCTATGACAGACAATGCTGCTATGAACATAGTTGAGCAAATGTCCTTGTGGTACAATTAAGTATCCCTTGGCTACATACACAAAAGTGTTATTGCTGAGTCTTAAATTTCCTAATTTTCTGAGAAATCACCATACTGACATCCAAAGGGGCTGTAGCAATTTGCACTCCCACCAGCAAAGCAGAAGTGTTCCCTTTACCCCACATCCTTTCCAGCATACGTTGTCATTAGTATTTTTGATCTTGGCCATTCATACAGGTGTAAGATGGAATCTCAAAGTTGTTTTGAATTACATTTCTCTCATGGTTAAAGATGCTGAATATTTCCTTACATGTCTTTCAGTCATTTTAGATTTCTCTGTTGAGAGTTCTCTGTTTAGGTCTGTATTCTATTTTTTTTTATTAGATTATTTGTTGTTTTGAGGACAAATTTTGTGAGTTCTTTGTATATTTTGGAGATCAGACCTCTGTTTGATATGGGGTTAGTGAAGATCTTTTCCCATTCTGTACACTGCTGTTTTGTCTTGTTGACCATGTCTTTTGATTTATAGAAACTTTTCAGTTTCAGGAAGTCTCATTTATTAATTTCTTTCAGTGTCTGTGCTGCTGGGGTTATATTTAGGAAGTGGTCTCCTGCACCAATGCGCTCAAGTGTACTTCCTGTTTACTCTTCTATGAGTTTCAGTGTGGTTCGCTTTATGTTGAGGTTTTTGATCTATTTGGACTTGAATTTTGTGCATGGGGATAGATATAGATCTATTTTCATTCTTCTACATGCTGATATCCAGTTATGTCAGCACCATTTGTTAAGTATGCTTTTTTTTCCATTTTATATTTTTTGCTTCTTTGTCAAAAATTAGGTGTTCATAGGTGTGTGGATTAATAGGTCTTCAGTTTGGTTCCATTGGTTCTCCTGTCTATTTTTCTGCCAAAACAGTACTGTTTTCAGTACTGTAGCTCTGTAGTAGAGTTTGAAGTGAGAGATTATGATGCCTCCAGATGTTCCTTTATTGTACAGGATTGTTTGGGCTATCCTAAGTTTTTGCTTTTCCATATGAAGTAGAGTACCATGCTTGCAAGTTCTTTGAAGAATTTTGCTGGGATATTGATGGGCATTGCATTGAATCTGTAGATTGCTTTTGGTATGATTGCCTATTTTTACCATGATAATTCTACCTACCCAAGAGCCTGGGAGACCTTTCCGTTTTCTGGTGTCTTCTTCAATTTCTTTCTTCAGAGATTTAAAGTACTTTTCATACAAGTCTTCCACTTGTTTGGTTAGAGTTACTCTGAGATATTTTATGCTATTTGTGGTTATTGTGAAGGGTGATGTTTCTCTGATTTATTCTTTAGCTTCTTTATTGTTTATATATAGGAGGGCTACTCATTTTTTTTGTTAGTTAATGTTGTATCCTGCAACATTACTGAAAGTGTTCATGAGTTGTAGAAGTTCCTTGGTAGAGTTTTTAAGGTTGCTTATGTAAACTATCATCAGCAAATAGTGAGAGTTTGACTTCTTCTTTACCTATTTGTATACCCTTGATATCCTTTTGGTGTCTTATTGCTCTACCTAGGACCTCAAAAACTATATCAAATAGATATGGAGAGAGTGGACAACCTTGTCTTGTTCCTGATTTCAGGGGGATTGCTGTGATTTTTCTCTCCATTTAGTTTGATGTTGGCATTGGCTTGTTGTATATATTGCCTTCATTATGGTTAGGTATGTTCCTTGTATTCCTGCTCTCTCCAAGACCTTTATTATAAAGGTATGTTGTATTTTGTCATCGGATTTTTCAGTATCTAATGAGACGATCATGTGGTTTTTATTTTTCAGTTTGTTTATATGGCGGACTATATTGACAGATTTTTCATATGTTGAACCATCCCTGCATCTCTGAGATGAAACTGATTAGACCATGGTGTATGATTTTTCTGTTGTGTTTTTTTATTCGATTTGCCAGTATTTTATTGAGTGTTTTTGCATCAATCTTCATAAGTGAGATTGATCTATAATTCTCTTTTTTAGTTAATGTCTTTATGTGTTTTGGGTAATTATAGCTTCATAAAAAGAATTTGGCAATGTTCCTTCTGTTTCTACTGTATGGAATGATTTGAGGAGTATTGGTATTAGTTCTTTGAAAATCTTGTAGAATTCTGCACTGAAACCATCTGTTCCTGGGCATTTTTTTCATTGGGAGACTTTTGATACTGTTTCTATTTCTTTAGCAGTTATAGGTCTATTTAATTTGCTTATCTGGTCTTTATTTAATTTTAGTAAGTGATATTTATCCAGCAAGTTGTCCATTTCCTTTAAGTTTTCCAATTTTGTGGAGTACACGTTTTCAAAATATGACCTAATGATTCCATGGATTTCCTCTGTGTCTGTTGTTATGTCCCTTTTTTTAGTTTTTGGATATTCTCTCTGTGTCTTTTGGTTAGTTTGGATAAATGTTTGTCTATCTTGTTGATTTTCCTAAAGAACCAACTCTTTGTCTCATTGATTCTTGGTATTGTTTTCTTTGTTTCTATTTTGTTGTTAGTTAAAATAATAGTAACAAAGTTACAAATGCCCATTCTCCTTTTCTGGATGTGTTATTCCACTTTGAATGCCACACAACATTAATAAAAAAATAACTACTATTTCTAACACACTATTCAAGGTACCTATTACAAAAACTTTAATCTTTAGTAAGTAATGTAGATTTGTGAGAAAACGGAACAATTAATCTACTTTACCTGTACTGAAGACAGTTGACTATCTAAGATACCACATGATTTCTTTGTTTTAGATGCAGTATCCTGAGATTTCATTAAAAAAATGATTTTCTGTCACAGTCCAGCTGGCTTTGGTGAGCTCCCAATAGATCAGCCCCACTGTCTCATGGGATAAAACCGGACTCTCTCATCATGGCGAACAATGAGGACTGATGAGAAGCCAAGGTCAATGGCAAGGGGTTTTGATCCTACTTCATGTTCTGGCTTGATGGGAGTCTAGCCAGTTTGGATGTTCACCTTCCTAGACATGGACGGAGGAGGGAGGACCTCAGACTTTCCACAGGGCAGGGAACCATGACTGCTCTTTGGATAGGAGAG
>NW_026068015.1:460451-465658 GCF_014885135.2 Alexandromys fortis
AAAATAAAAAAAAATAAAAAATAAATAAAAAAAAATGATTTTCTAGTGAAAATGTTAAGGTTAAAATAAGTTGTAAATGACTACTTTAAATATATATATATTGTGTGTCTATGTGTGTGTGTCTCTCTCTCTGTGTAACTAAGTTAAATTTAAGATAAAAAATTTAAAGAACAATACAGTAACCTAAAGTAATGCTTGAATTTCTAAAATAATATTTTCTTCTGTATTCTTGGTAGTATACTTTTACTAATGGACATTTTAGATCTTTGGTTAAATATATTTTCACGTTGGACTAGTCTCCCACAAGGCCAGCCCATGCAGTAGAATCAAAACTCAGTGCCATTGTCCTTGCCTTCTCAGTCAGCCCTCATTGTCAGCCACATTCAGAGCGTCCAGTTTGATCACATGCTCCATCAGTCCCAGTCCAGCTGGCCTTGATGAGCTCCCATTAGATCAGTCCCACCGTCACAGTGGGTGGGCACACCCCTCTCAGTCCTGACTTCCTTGCTCATGTTCTCTGTCCTTCTGCCCCTCATTTGGACCTTGGGAGCTCAGTCCAGTGCTTTAATGTGGGTCTCTGTCTCTATCTCCATCCATCGCCGGATGAAAATTCTATGGTGATATGCAAGATAATCATCAGTATGGCTATAGGATAAGGTTAGTACAAGCACCCTCTAATCTGCTGCCCACGGAACTAGTTGTGGAAATTCCTTGGCCACCTGGGAACCCCTCTGGAGCCAAGACTCTAGCCAACCCTAAAATGGCTCCCTTGGTTAGGATACCTTCTTCCCTGCTCCCATATCCACCCTTCCTCCATCTCAATTATCCCATTCCCCCAAGCTCTCCCCAATCCTCCCCTTCTCCCTTCTCTCTCCCCATTTCCTCTTCCCCCAATCCACCCCCACCCTCCCCTGCTCCCAACTTTTGCCCAAAGATCTTGTCAACTTCCAATATCCAGGAGGATAAATGTATGTTTTTCTTTGGGTTCACCTTCTTATATAGCTTCTCTAAGATCACGAACTATAGGCTCCATGTCCTTTGTTTATGGCTAGAATCTGCTTATGAGTGAGTACAACTTCTTTACTCACAGAAACCGTAAGGTGCAAGGTATATTTTTTCTATTTTGTTTTTCCATTAACTTATTCCTGTTTTTGCCTCACACGGGTTGATTTTCGAGGCATTTGTATCTCTAGGCTGGAAAGGCATCTGGGTGCCCAGAGCATAGTGAATGTTGTAGGGTATCCAACAGAGAAGAGTATTCAATAGAAAGCCACACCATTAGAAATTCCAGCCACACACTACAGTATTTGGCTTCCCAGTGTAACCCCAACCCTTACTCAGAGTGGGACTTTTAAATACAAAAACCATTTCCTGGGTTAATATACTTCAGTTAGCAAGAACAGTTAGCCCGAAGTGGGACGAGGAAAGCCAAAAAAAAAAAAAAAAAGTTACTCTATTAGGAGATTTTCCCAGAACTATAGACTAAATATTAGCTTTCGTTTTGGCAGATGGCCCTATCTATGTGCTGAGTTTATGACCTGAGTGCTACTTTCATCATGACATCACTTGTGCTAGGCTATGGGGGTCTGTTACAATGAATTGCCCCAAAAGAGCTTGAAAGATAATCCGGCAGGGTTGGAATCCATGAATAGAAGCCAGAAGAGGCCTATGGTGAAAGTGTAGCCTCCATTGCAATGCAGACCCCAGGATAGTGAAGATAACTTGGCTCCATCCCTGACTTAGACAGTGCCATTTTCATGGTGCCCTACTGCACTGATTTCCTGAGTGTCATCTCCTGGGAAAGGAATGCTTTTGTTACTACTTTTTGTTATAATTTCTTCATTTCTCTCTGCTGACTAAATATACAAAGCACCTTTTTGTACATTGGTTGGTATTTGGATATCTCCTTTTGTGATGTGTCTTATTAGAGCCTCTGACTATCCACTAAGTGGACTGGTAGTGAGTTCTCATGTTGTTCATGGGGTAGTTTGTTCAAATACTGAAATTTCTATTGTTCTGATTACTGATGAGTGTTTGTTTGCCATCCCAGCCTTGGCCTGCCCAACTGGGACCCACAATCGACCTAGCCCCAGACTGCTCATTTTATATAGTCCTTTCCCTGAACCAACATTTTATTTGCAAATATTCAGTGTGCACTTTCCCAGTGTTTCATGCTGTACCTATTTCAGCAATGAACTCTGGCTCCACACAGAGATAGTGACCTCACTCACACTTATTCTTAGAAACTCATAGTTTTCATTTTAATATTTAAGTCTGTGAAAATTATATTGGAATTGGGAACATACTAGACATGGAACACATCCAACTGTAGTTGTTAGTTGTTTTTTTCTGTTTTTGTTTGGTTTTGTTTTGTTTTTGACTCTTTGGGTTCCCACCACATGGCTCCCAAACAAATACATGGAGACTTATTCTTACTTCTGAATGCCTGGCCTTAGGTTGGCTCATTTCTAACCAGTTTTTCTAACTTAAATTATCCCGTTTATCTTAATGATGTGCCTCTTGGTTTTTTACTATTTATTCTATATATATTTTCTTTTCTTCTTACTCTGTGACTGGATCGGTAGCTGGCTCCTAGTGTCCTTTACTCTAGAACAATTTTTTTGTACACTGTAAATATGTATTACTCTCATTGGTTAACAAAAGAACAGACTGACCAATAGATGAGTCTGCAGACAAAAAGAGCTCAAAGAAGAAGAGGGAGGAGTCTCAGGAGTGATGAGGAGACGTGGAAAGAAAATGAACTTGTCATGTTGAAAAAGGGTACTTCCATGTGTCAGAGCATAGATAAGAAATATGGGTTAATTTAAAACGTAAGAGTAACAAGCATAAGCTATCATCAACTGAGCATTTGTAATCAATAGGAAGTCTCTGTGTGGCTATCTGGGAATCAGCAGTCCTGATGAAAAACTCAACCTACTGTCCTCCTCTCCTTCTCTTCTCGCTCCTCCCTCTTCTTTCCTTTCTTTCGAGCCTATATTTTTTTCCTACTATTTGTTCTCTCCGCCTGGCAGCTCCACCCAACCATCTCCTGTCCAGATGTTGATCATTCAGATCCTTATTAGATAAATCAGGTGTTTTAGGCAAAGCAACACTACTTCAAAGAGTTAAGTAAATGCAACCCAAAATAATGCAACACATCTTTGATTCATTAAGCAAATATTCCACAGCATAAATGAATACAAATATCTCCCACTAATATTAAACAACATCCAACATGCAAACTGGTTTTTAAAATGCATCCTTATTTGTCACAGAGCTACTCGGTCATGGAACATCTCACTGTTAAGCAGTCTTGGTGTCACCCTTCTGGACCCTGGCTTTAGGGTAGAGCCCTGTTTGAATTTTACACTAATATTGCTGTGGTTTCTGGAGATAACGACTTAAAGTGGGATCATATGAACTATTCCAGTTGTTTCTTGTGGAAATTATTTCCCAGTTTTTAAGTCCTTCCTAGATCGTTAATAGTGCTTTGTCATCACCCTGAAGATGTAGACCCCTCTGGAGGACGAACTGCTGGCAGTGGTGTCCGTCAGTTTTTGACATGGAGAAGCTCTCCACTTGTTCCAGGGTTGTGTCATTTTCTTTGCTGATGTCTAGTTTCACTGCTGAGTTCCTACACAATTGTTTTTAGCTCTACCCTTAGCTTTTGATGATTCTTTTGTTGCTTCTTGGATTCTCAAAAACAGTGACACTTCTGTTGCTTGGTATTAGTTAGTAGAACTATGATAAATTTATATATATACTTATCTTACATGCATGCATTTGCTTAAATTTTCTTATTAATAAAATTTTCAAGACACATTTGAAAGAGTTAGTGTCCGTCCTTAAGGATGTTATATGCCAGCATGCTATATTTTCTTTTCCCACCATTTTCTTAATTCCTTTGTGCTCCTCCTCGCACTGGCTAAGACTTCTCCGTGGAACTGGCCTCTCCTTCATATCAGGAGTAACAGTCTTTGAGCGCCGTGAGCAGTGCCAGCTATGTGCTGTGGGTGTGTTTCTACTGCCAGGTAGCACAGACTTCAGTGTGAACTTCTCTGATTTTGACAAATGTTTTTATTTATCTGGAAATATGCATGTGCATGTTTCTCGGTCCTTCATTATTTTCTTTCACTGATTTTTAATGTGGTACATTCTATTTTTTCAGGTAAGGTCCAGCTGAATTCTGATGCCAAACTTCTAGGAATCAGATGTATTAAACTTTTTCATATACTATCATTATGTTTACTAATTTTGCCTTTATGGTAAGGAAGTATGATAGTTACTTTTCTGTTTCTGGAAAAGAGCATGACAAAAGCAACTTAAGTAAGATTATGTTGGCCTATGTATGGTTCCAGAGGGCTAGACGACCATACCAATGAGAAAGGCATGGAAGTAAGGGGCAGAAACTGAGAGACTGCATCTCAACTGAACTCAGGGAGAAGAGAGAACAAAGCTCACCCAGGGGTGTATTTCCTCCAACAAGACTCCATATCCTAAAAGTTTCATAACTTTCCCAACAGCACCACCAGCTGGGGACCAAGTGTGCAATATGCAGAAACATTTTATCCAAACCACCACAGGGTGTAACTAAAAATTTCATTTGTTTTCAGTAAATACTGTTTTGTATGTATTCTAGCATCTATGAACTTATAAATTCCTGTCAGATGTATTTATTGAATTTTTGAAAAGAATTTAGTAATGCTTACATGATTAGCTCAATATTTTAGAAAATTTATATTGTAAATCTGTACCAGGATTTTTTTTTGGTTTTTTGGGAGGACACATTTTCACTATGAATAAGACCTTTCCTGGTTTTTCTTTTTTTAAATGTCCCTTTCTATCAGTTTTTAAAAGTTCTCAAAAATGTGCATGTCTATTTACTTTAAACTGTCAAACATAATATCTTAAAATTATTCCAAATACCCTCTTAACATTCATTCAGTGTATAACATCTTTGTTATCTTCCCACATTAATATGTATTTTTGATAATCTCAGAATTTTATTTATTATGTTTGACTAATTGATTATGAATTACATATCATTGTACTGTATTATACTTTCTATTACCACTTACAACATACAGTTTTATATTGCATTACATAATATATTACATTATATTATATTTATATATAATATAATATTATTAATATATAATATAATGTAATAGATTATTATATTGTATATCATTATATTAATTAATATA
>NW_026068015.1:471977-483491 GCF_014885135.2 Alexandromys fortis
TGGGAGGCTGGGAGGAGGCGGAAACTTTTTTTTTCTTATTCTCAATAAAATAAAAAAATGGAAAAAAACTTGAGCACATGTGAGGGCTTATTTTATTTGCATAATACATAAATGTTTACAACATACTGTATTTATGATTTTTATATTTGAAATGTGCTGAGAAATAGTTCCCAAGGCAACATACACGCGTGTTCTGCATCTGTATTCTGAAAGCATCCTTTCATTTGGGGTCGTCTGTACAAATCAATTAGAATAGTTGATTGGCGATTTTATTCCAACACTCTATCAGTGCTGGTCATCTGTATATTTCTAAGAGAGCACTGCTAATTTCTCTGTCACCATGGACTTGTCTCTTTTCACCTTCAATTCTGTCCAATTTTGCTTTTTTTTTAAGATTTTACAGACACTTATAATTCAATGTTGTTCCATATTTTTAGTATACTGTGTATGTAAAGATCTGGCCACTTGTCACTGAAAAGACTCTTGATGTCTTAAGTGAACTATTTTTAAATTTGTATGTCCACATTTGCTTTGAATGTGTTTCTGTATCATGTATAAAACACACCTTTTAAAGGTGAGACGTGCTCACATCTTGTCCTTCCTTTCTGCTGTAGTTTTCTAACTCTGGCCAGTACTGCCTTTTAACTGAAATGACTCCTCACTTTGTACTGAAGGTTGGTTTTCTGTGACTTGCCTTGGCTCTCTCTCCTGGAGGTGTTCATTTTATTTTTCTAAACTATTAGTTCTCTCCTTTCTCTTCTCTTGTCCCGTTTTTAAGAACTGAGTACCTTTTAAACATTCCACTTTGGGACTATTTCATTGGCATTCTTGTTTTGTCGAGCAGCAGAGACACGCATTTTAACTAATGCCTGGTGTGCTTTCAAGCATTATTTTCCTTTGCACATGTAGCATTAGTACTTTGCTAATGCACAGCCGAGGTTATGCTTGCACAGAGTGCAGCCATCACACTGCACGTCACTTGCAAGGGCTATGGCTAGCACCACACAAGCTGTGAAGTTCAGTACTCAAAGGTGTGGAAGCAATTTCAAGCATCATAACCGGTTCTGCAAGTCAGATGACATTCCATGTTTTGTGCATTTACACATGTCACTTTTCTGATGGTCATTTCTCCTTCCTGCAAGCATAGCTTACTTCTGGGCCAATCTCTCTTTTAATATGATGAATCTTTTTACTGTGTCTTACAGGAGACAAGTTTTTTTTCAGCCTTTGCTTGTCAATATCTTAATTTTATCTATACCCAGGAAAAATAATTTTAAAGATGTATATTTTTAAATTTATAGATTAATCTTCCACTTTAAGCCCTTAAAAGATGACATTTCATTATTTTTTCCTTCCACTTGATTTAATAAAAATATCAGTTTTGTTTGACTCATATATATATATACACATACATATATGTATACACACACATACCCATATATTGTCATCACTCAGTAACTGCTTCCAATACTTATTTATCTTATTTTTTCTGAAAGTTTCCTACAATTTTCATAAGAATTGATTTGGCAGCAGTGCTAAAGTTCTGGTTCTCCTCAATTTTGAAACATTCCTGCATGATTTTATCTTTTGTCTTCTTCTTTGCTCATTTCTTGCAATCATAGATAAGCATGTGTTCTTAAAATATGAAATGCTGCCCAGGCTCATGAACTTTGTGTGCTGCTATGTGCCTGGCATTCTTTGTTTAGTAGCCTTTGGGCTCTCTTCACATTAACTGTTGTTTCTGCCATTCACCTCTCCATGCAGCTTCCCCTCTGAGTCCTATGACTCCGTTGTTCATCTTCAGGTGCACTCAAATGTGGCTACTTTCTCATTTGCACATGCATTTTTCCACATTCTCCCCACATCCTATATATCTATAATATATAGATCTATAATATAGAGGATTGAAATCCTCTATATCTATAATATCGGGGCTTTTTCTCTTAGTTTATTTCTTGTGTATGGATCATATCTTACCCTTTCTTCATTTGCCTCATAATTTTTGACTGTGTGAAAGGCAAAGTTTGAGGTAAGCAGCCAACAAAATATTCTTTCAAATAGACATGAAAGACCAGCAGACAGTGTGCTGTAAGTCCTGATTTCAAAGGGCGCCTAGCCTGCCCATGGGAAATGAGGCACCCACATCTGTAATCTACATCTAACCTGAACCAAAATGACTATAGCTTTAGTAAATGAGCTCACTGTGAGCTTAAAATATTTAAAGTTATAGCTGGGATTTTCCTTTCAACTGCAGGCAAGGATTTAGAGAGCTATTTATCCTTTACTATACCAACAAACAGAAAAAAAAAGCAGAAAACCCTCTGGGCAGGTATGGTATGAGTGCTAAATTTAACAGTTGCGCTTACTTCTTTGACATCTAAAATTGAAAGGCCTAGGACCGCCTGACCACGAGATCCTTTTGTCCCTTCTGCTCCTCATGATAAGGTTGCATGGCCATGCCTCCGCTTTTATCAAGAAGCCCAGGCACAGTTCCCACTTGTCACTAAGGAGTGGCTTTCAGCAGGCTGTAAGGACGCGAAACTAATGAAACATGCTGAGTTCTCCCACTTTCAAGACTGGGTACACCTGCCCCTCTTGAGAAGAGCTGATCTCACCTGTCTATGAAAGCAGGGACACCATTCTTCACGTGACAAAGTCTGTGAAGTGTTTTGTGGGAGACTTCCCTAAGTCTTTCACAGTGCCGCTTAAAAAGCACTATCACTTTCATGCATCCACTGTGGGCTGGTAATCCTGGGTTCTATAAGAAGGTGAATTGAGCAAGCCATGGGAAGCAAGCCAGTTAGCAGCTCCCCTCCATGGCCTCTGTATCAGCTCCTGTCTCTGGGATTCTTCTCTATTTGATTTCCTGTCCTAACTTACTTCAGGGCTGAACAGCAATGCTGAAGTTTAAGCCTAATAAACCATTCCCTTCCCAACTCGCTGTTTGGTCATGGTGTTTTTGTCACAGCAAGAGAAACCTTAAAACATCAAGCTACCAAACAAGAAACACAATCCCCTACCTTCCTTTCCTTCCGCCCACCTTCTCTTCCTCCCTCTATCACTTCCCTCTCCCTCTTTCTTTCTCTCTACCTTCCCCTCTCTCCCTCCCTCATTAAGATCCCTTCCTTTAAGGGTGGATATGGGAGCAGGGAAGTATACATTCAAATTAAGGGAGCCATTTTAAGGATGGCAAGAGACTTGACTCTAGAGGGGCTCCCAGGTGTCCAGGGAGATGTCCCCAGTTAGTTCCTTGGGCAGCTGAGGAGAGGGAACCTGAAATGGCCCTATCCTATAGCCATATTGATGAATATCTTGCATATCACCATAGAACCTTCATCTGGCGATGGATGGAGATAGAGACAGAGACCCACAATGGAGCACTGGACTGAGCTCCCAAGGTCCCAATGAGGAGCAGAAAAAGGGAGAACATGAGCAAGGAAGTCAGGACCCGAGGGGTTCACCCACCCACGGAGACAGTGGGGCTGATCTATTGGAAGCTCTCCAAGGCCAGCTGGACTAGGTCTGAAAAAGCATGGAAGGGGGAGAGGATTGGGGGGGAGGGGGAGATGAGTGGGGGAGGGGGAGGGAAATGGGAGGCAGGGAGGAGGCAGAAATTTTTTTTAATAATAAAAATAAAAAAAGTAAAAAAAAAAATTCCTTCCTTTATTCAAAAGAAGTAATATGCTAACTTTTCTTCAGTCCAGGAGATTTTTCCCTTAACTTTTTAGTGCTTATTAATCAGTCTGAGAAAGCAGAACTTGGGGTCTGGCCTTTGATGATTTCTGTAGTGTAAGCGTTTTTATGTGTAAGGACTGATCCATATACCAGCAAGTACGCTAGGCATTCTCAGGGCAGTTACAGCACAGCAGGGCTTAGCAGATCAATAATGACATACTGAACCTTTAGCCTATTGATCACAAGGTCGCTTTAAGCCTGCACGGGGACAAGCACAGGTATTATATTGGTCGATATCTTGCAAGAGACGAAATGCAGAGCTCATTGCCATTCAATGCTATTACCACTTGCCAGCTAGTTGACATCAGGTACACATCTGGAAATTAGTCCTCTACCACAAACATTCTTACTGTGGCTGGGATCAGGTGGTCTTTTAAACCACTGAAGCAAACAAATAAAGCAATGAAAGGAAAGAGCATATCACTGTTCCATTTTGCAAGTGTTTAGCAGTCTTTGAGCTATTTCTATTTCTACAGGATCTAGCATGGCCGACATTAAATTGTGCATTAAATAGAAATGTTTTCGTGTATGTTTGCTGAGTTTACTACCCTGTTATAAACTAAGTTGGCTTGTTCCTGCCTCTTCTAAGCAAGGCATCTATGAAATCTGTTTTGTACAACTGAGAACTACATTCACAGGGTCAATTTCTGCAGTTTGGAGCCTTTGCCTCTGGGGTCCTCACTAGATTCTCTGCTCTTATGGATACATTTTCTGGATTGTGCTGTTTTGTAGTCAAAGTCAGAGTTAGAGTGGCTGGTTTCTGAGTCTTAGTTTAACTCACATTGTATCTGACAGTCTCCCGTAGGTCAACAATGTAATCATATAAACCAACCACAAAACTGGAGACTAGAAAATGTACCCAGACAAGTATTTGGTAAACCAAGGGAAATTTTTCTGGTTTATTTGAACCCTAGTATCCTGACCATAATTAGGGACAAGAACACCTATCTATAATGATTTATAACTAGTAGGCAGCATATCCATTTTGCTAATTCTTTAAAAAGTCTATTCTGTGGTCAACAGAATACAGACCACACATAAAGAGACACTGGGTAACCCTTGATCTGATCTTTTAGAGTTCCAGTACCTAAGAGTAAGTTTCTCCCATGACTTGGAATTTTAAAAGATTACATGAATAAATGTGTGTATGTCATAGACTGTGATAATGTTAATTTGTCTAGTGTCTGTTAGGAAATGTTTCAGAGGACAGAGTGTAGCTGAAGCCTATTTCAAAGCATGCTGGAAAAATAAACTTATACTTCATAAAGGGTCTTCACTTCAAAAATACCTTTACAAGCTTTCCTTTCAACTAGATTTTCAGTAACCTAAAACTTTGCTTTTGGTTTATAGCAATAATGTGACATCCCCCAATTTAATGCATTTTGTAAGCCTTCATTCGTTTCTCAATGGCAAAATCCTAATCAAAAACCATCACTCACAGATCTGAGCTGAAAAGCACAAATATTAACTCCTGAGCATTCAGTAATTGGTATCACTGATAAAAAAGATTTTAAGGTCAAAATTCAAAATGGATTTATTGTATGCCTTTATATTTTTCATTTTTGGATTTTGTATAACCGAAAATTGTAGAGATTGACTTTTAGTAACGATCCAACTAAGGCATATATATAAAATATATCCTTCCCTCAGTACAGGAAGGAGTGCAAAGATGCCAACTGTGTGCTGGTGTATGTGCCCGTGGGTATGCATGGCTCTCCAGGTGTGGCACAGAGGGAAGAAAATCTCAACAATATTTTTTCTTGGTTTCCTGATACTGTACAGCAAAATATTAAACTTTTTCATCGAGCCTAAGAAATTCCACCCTCCACTGCCAATGGGAAGTGTTTCGCAAAGGCAGAGGGACTTGAGTGTACCTGGGAAAAGGAATGTGACTTCATGGTTTCCCCTGGCTTTTCCTGGTGATAATTGTCTTTGTTTTCCCCTCTTCCCTTAGCTTCTCAGAGGTCCTTTACCACATTCATTGATCCATCCTGGAGGGTCACAGATCGACGAACAAGTACAGAAACAGGAAAACTGGTTTCCTGAGCACACTGTAAACACAGAAACCTGTTTCCTCTGCACACACCAGATTGTCTAGACCCAGTTTCAGTACATTTGGTGCAGCAGTGGCTATCAGGAAGACTGGAAGGTCTTTGTCTCTCAATTCCACATGAAATTTTGTGCATAAATCTACTGCCATGAAGGGACCGAAGTTGTTTGTCCTGCTTTCCAGTTTATGGGGAGGGGTCTTGGGGCTTACCAACACCGTGCGTTCAAGGACTGCACCTGAGGAGGAAAACTCCCCACTGACTCTGAACTCCAGTTCAGCTACTCAAAGTGAAGTACTGAGCCTTCAAGGGCTCTCTGCCACTCAGAATCCCTCGTCTAAGGCAGCTGCAGCTCCCGAGAGACCTTCGGAAGACATTCTACTGCTGTCAACACTGCAGACCTCTGAGACAAGCACCTCAGCTGAGGGAAGAAGCCAAACATCCAAACCCCTAGAGAAGACAGGGGCAGTGATGGCACCGCTGCCTCTTGCACTCCAGAGCAAACCCATTATGAAACCCGGCCCGGGAGCAGGGATGGTGGAGCTTGCTAATGCCACATTGAACTTCCTTCAAAGTTTTTCCAGAAAGCCCAATCAACAAGCTATCTCTCCCAAGTCGGCTGGAGACATGGGGAACAGGTCCCCAAGGGAAACGCACCTCAGCAGAAGTAGCAGCAGCAGAAGTCAAAGACCCAGCTATCAAAAATCCAGTTTTGAAACAACTAGAGGAAAGTAAGAAACATTTTCTTCTTGCTCTCTTTCTGACTGTGGTCTAGACATTGGAAAGCTAGTGGTCTGAAGCCTCTCGTGCTCACAGAATTGTGCAAGGTTCATAGATAGCATCGCGTTGTGGTTGGTAGTGGTTTCAAAACTACAGTCATGGCCTTTGGGAAGGGAGATGAGAAAAGGACAAAAGGCTAAAATCTCTTTTCCACTTGCTCAGAATCAGGGACACCCACATGCCACTGTGAAAGGGGAGAGTGGAAAGCCCACTTAAGAGAACTTAGCTATGTATGGCTCACAGAACAGTTGTCCGGAAAATCCCATTTCTGTTGTCAGAAGTGTGATGAATCAGAAAGCAGGCTTTTCAGCTTGATTTAATGTGGCAGCAATCTGAATCGTGGGAGTCAAATAAAACCAAGTATTAAGGGGCATTGTAAGAAAAGTTCCAAACGGGCCCAAAAACAAAACACAAAGAAAACATATGCCTAAGCAAGTGAATGTTTTATTCACATATGTTGTTGTCATCTGTGTATTTAGAGGTATGAGCCAACCTTGTTAATAATTTTACCCATAGTGAAGTAGTTTCAAGAGTCTAAATTGAGTTAGATGTTATACTTATAATACAATAAAACTTAACTTAAAAATGGTAGTTCCCAGCTGCTGGGTGAAAGCTGCTTTGAGCAAGCTGTTGACTGGATAACCTAAGAAGCAAGAGGTAGGAAAGTTAAAGCCAATGCATCTGAGTGTCCGGGTTTCTGTAAGTCAAGTCTATTTATAAAATTTCAAGGTCATAAAACTTCAAATGTAAGTATCATTTTAGCTAAAAATTCACTTGGAATTTGGAATAAACCAAAGTAAACTGTGAAACAAATGTTACCAGCCATGTTTAATATGGGACAAGTGGAATTTTGATCCACAACAGCTAACACATATCCTACTTACTAAGAAGTTCCCTAGTAAATAATAATAATGACAAATGAGAATCTTCTAAATTGCTTTAATTTATCATTTCTATTTATCATGCTTTGTTAGTTTCTGTAACCTAATTTTCTTGAATTTCAATAGAACTCTTTAACAGTCCTAGGAAATGATTTTGAGCTTTTCATATGTCTGTAATTGGAGAGTTTTGGTGATAGAATAGGGAACCAATAAAGCATATGAAAAGACAAACTAAAGCACCACTTGTAGAAGTATGTATCATTGCAGCACAATTAAAATTACTACTTAACTATTTTATATATAAACATTAGACTTGAAATTAGAGTTGACATTAGACTTTTAATTAATGGTACTTATTTTAGCTAAGGCCATTCTCCTCAACACTTGGGAACACTTATTTTTTGATCATTGTTTATGAGTGTTCAGCATGTGCCTGGAAATCTTCCAGGCTTTAAACACACAAAGAATTTGTATTTCTTTCTACTTCTGTGAATATTTGCTACAAAAAAGTAAGCATCACTATATCTACTGATTTTCCCAATATCAACCTGTGTTTCAAGAAACCACATATGAAATGCAACTAGCTGAACAGCACTTTACCGTATGGATTCCCCACTGAGAACAAACTTCAATTGTTTCTACAGTAAAGAAACATTTGGCTTACGAATTCTATTGTTTAGGGGCTTGGAGAACCTAGGCTTTTCTATCTACTCAGGCTAAGGCATCCTACTCATTAGACCATCCAAATGACGGTGGTGTGAGAGAAAAGCAAGGTCTCTCTCTCTCTCTCTCTCTCTCTCTCTCTCTCTCGACACAAAGATCCAAAGACTTGAGTTGAAAGAAGTTTCTCATATTTTGATTTGATTAACAGTAACTTATATGGCATCTGTGTGTGTTTGAACCAGTTAACCATTATATATAACAATAGCTCCATAACAAAGGGAAGATTCTGTCATTGTGTCTTTTTGAAGAGGTTAAATAATTGACTTAAAGTCATTTACTTAGTAGATCTCAGAGCAAAGAGATGGGCTGGGCTTTAGAGGCTTGGGGTCCCCTGGTGCTCTCCTTTAGCAGAAGAGAGGCATCATCTCAAGTGAGAAGACAGAACAAGTGTCTCACTTTTTTGTTTGTGAATCTCAAGGGTTCTTGACTGCCTCCAGAATATATTTCAGGTTTCTTGCCCAGTTACTCACACAACCTTGCACATAGCCTCCAACCTTATCTTCTACCACACCCTGCCAGCCAGACTTTTAGTTCTTTGGTCCACAATATCCTGAACCTTCATTTCCTCTTTCTCTGTCCAGATAGCATGGTCTTTCCCTGCTTTCTATTGCTTTTACACCTAATGGCAACCTTCTTGGACAGTTAGATAGCCGCTCTAATGCCTGCTGTGGTTCTCAGTCTTCAAAGAATTCTTTTTTTCTTTTTCACGTTTTGTTTTTGTTTGTTCATTTTACTTTTTTGAGACAAGGTCTCTCTGTGTATTCCTGGGTGTTCTGGAACTCACTCCGTAGACCAGGCTAGCCTTGAACTCACAGAAATCTGCCTGCCTCTGTCTCTGAATGCTGGGATTAAATACTGCCCAGCTCAGAGAAGGATTCTCACAAAGAACTCAAGAACTATTTGCACATAGGAACCTCCTTCCAGTGTTATTTAAATCTCTACTTGCTCTGGCCTAGGTAAAATGGTATATATAGCAAAGCAGAAAAGAGGATGTGAAATAGAGGTTCATATGTAAGTAGAGCTATTCCCAAGAAATACTTCTCAGTGAAAATAAACCCTGGGTGATCTTGGACAAGCACACCGTACCTTTATCACTCTGTCATGTTTGGAATTTAATAATAATTCTTAATAAAAGTGACTACTTGTGTAGATGATAGGTTCCTTTCTGCAAGATTCATCTGGATTATTTTTGTCTGACTTGGTTCCCTTTTAGCCCTCTAGAGGGGGGGGGCTGTAGCTATGAGAGATCTGTGGTTTCCTGTTGGGCAGAAGGGGTGTTGCTAAATGACTGAGCACATTGAAATAGGCACAAAAAGATGAAATTAGTACTAGAACATTTATATGTAGGACAGACATTTGCTGGACACCCAATGTAGCCTCAACATGGTGATGGCAAAACTCGACGACAAAAATTTCCCTCACCCTGCACCCTCATGAGACCCAAGTCACAGGGTGACAGGTGTGAGCAGGAAAGGTAGTCTGTAGCGACTGAGTGCTTGTGCCAAATGTAGCATATGTGTGAATGCAGCTGGGGAGCGTGAACGGGGGTAAATGGGCTACCCATTCTGAATGGCTCCGTAAGCCTTGGCTAAGAATAAGAGAGAGAATGAGGTGTAGTACAATCCAGCCACCTGCTTAACTTATCCATACTCATACCTACTACACATAAGGATCCAGTGGCTGTCATCTCGGTGAGCTAAGCTTCTTCTGTAAATGGAGGCCTCAGTAGATCCTCTACACTTCCCTCTCTCTACAAACATCATCTCATCTATCAGCAAGTCTCTTCTGCCTCTAGTGGTTTCCACGTCACTCTGCCTCTCTCCGTCTTGTATTAACCCTGCCCTTGTCAGTCACCAGTCTCCATTCCTGACTTCTATCAGTATTCCACTTCTGCGCCCCATCCTCCATACAGTGAGAGTTCACATAAACAAGAAAGTCCGGCTAGTGTTCTTCATTGGACATAAAGGTTCTCTTCCTGATGACTGAAATGAGTATCTCAAGTACTGAAGTGAAAAGAGGATTGTGTTATACTCTCTTAGAATTTGTTTATTGTCAAACACTTTTGCAAACCTAAAATGAAAAATAAATGAAACTGGCTTAAATAAGGAGTTGGAAATAGTTACTTGCTGGTCCACTGTACTTTTCAAAATATATTCTCAGTTCTCAAAGATGTGTTTCTCAGAATCAGGGGGATTTGGAGTCTCACCATCTCTCTTTACACACAACATCCGCTTTGAGTCCTCCAGGCACCGATGCTTGTGGACTAAAACAGTTAACATCCATCTTTCCAGAATTTCATAGGTTTGGGGGGATTGTTGTTTTCCCTGAGTATTCCTTCTTCGGTGTCTAGAATGAGGGGGTCCTTTTCCTCTTCCTACTTTAGTGTGATGTCACCTCTTCAAGAGACTGTCTCTGACAGCCTGACCTCATCCCTCTAGTGCACTGCTCCTTTCTCATCACTCCCAAGTTTCCCTTAGCACACTCACCTGTGTCTGCACATCACACCCATAGTTTCCCTTAGCACACTCACCTGTGTCTACAGACAGCTGTTGTGCACATTTTGTTTTTCGTGGAAGCAAGGGCTTTACCTATGTTACTGGTAATTCTATTTGCTGCCTGGAACAAAGAAAGAGCTCAGGGAAGCTGGGGAGTGGTGGATTGCTGCATGGCTTGGGGGTCAGATGGGAAATCAAAATTCCGAGGTAGAAATTTGGAAAACGTTAGTGAAGACAAGTATTTCAGGTCATGGATGTGGATAGTCCTGAAAAGGGAGTCTGGAATTAAGAATTAAGAAAAGGGTTGGAGCTTTTTAGGGAGTATAAGCTGGCCTTCAACTTGCTATGTTACCCAGACTGACTTTGAACTCCTGATTCTCAGCTCTGATATGCCCAGTGCTGGATGGGCAGGTGTGTATCACCACACCTGATATAA
This sequence comes from Alexandromys fortis, assembly GCF_014885135.2. Lineage (NCBI taxonomy): Eukaryota > Metazoa > Chordata > Mammalia > Rodentia > Cricetidae > Alexandromys > Alexandromys fortis. The sequence goes on from NW_026068015.1 coordinate 483,076, forward strand.
CTGTGTTTGATGGCCTAATAGTGAAAGGTTTCTGTATTGGAGAATTTAAATGAATGGCCATGGAAAGGAGAAGAGAAATGAGTGATCAACATACTGTTGTAATAGGATGCGGTGGGGCTGCGTCCCCAACACCCCGGCCGCTTGGCTAGCTCATGCCCGAAATAACAACACACAAACTGTATTCATTTAACTGCTTGACCCATTTCTATCTAGCCTCTTCTAGGCTACTTCTCACATATTAATTTAGCCCATTTCTAATCATCTGTGTAAGCACCCCAAGGTGTGCTTACCGGGAAGATTCTAGCCTCCGTCCATCCTGGGAGAGTGTAGCATGGCAAGCATGGCGTCTCTGCTCCAGAGCAGAGCTGTCGAGTCTCTCTGGGAGCAGAGCAGAGTCTGACCTCACTTCCTCTTCC